>NW_028292586.1:1700000-2000593 GCF_029948245.1 Actinia tenebrosa | reverse complement strand
TGGGTATGATAAATAGTGCACCTAGAAAGTAGGAAAGAACGATCCCTCGGATGACTTTAGTCTTCGTAATATACGTCTTGTACTTGGTTGGCTTCATCACCGCGTACCATCGATCGATTGTCAACAGTAGAATAAGATAAACCGATGCAACACCAAAGATAAATAGCAGCAACCGCCCCCAGAGGACCTTGCAATAAATCCACAGCGCCGTCCTATTGGTTGGTTCTGGAAACGAATCGATGAATAAGAAAGCTGGGGTGATGAATAAGAAAAAAGCGGTCACTATGTCTGTGATGGCCAAGGCCAGGAGAATTATGTAATAAGACTTCTTAAGCAGAGTTTTTCTTTTCTGGCAGAAAAACAAGGAAACAAGCGTGTTTCCAAACAAAGCTAAAATGGCGATGATAAAGTAACACACTTTCTTTATGACTGATAGGTATTCGGGGGGAAGTTTTGGACTCGTGTTAGTCGAATTAGAGATTACTGCTGAACAGTTGCAGCTGACATCTATCATTTTAGGTTCTTCAAAAAAATCTTTATTCTTTGTTACGTTCGTTTATATTGCTAGGGATTGTACAGTTTGTGTTATAAGATGTGGTACAAGATGTAATGTATTCTTGGTCAGGTCTCTTGGTGTTGCAGGATGTACTGTATTCTTGGTCAGGTTTCTTGGTGTTGCAGGACGTACTGTTCTTGGTCAGGTTTTTTGGTGTTGCAGGATGTATTCTTGGTCGGGTTTCTTGATGTTGCAGGATGTATTGTATTCTTGGTCAGGTTTCTTGGTGTTGCAGGATGTATTGTATTCTTGGTCAGGTTTCTTGGTGTTGCAGGATGTATTGTATTCTTGGTCAGGTTTCTTGGTGTTGCAGGATGTATTGTATTCTTGGTCAGGTTTCTTCGCGAAAAGTTCTGAACAAGAAAAAATCAAAAGTAAGCAATTGAATGGTGAACCACTGCTATTTAGCTTTGCTCGTCCATTCATTGTCCAAGGACGTCGGTGCGATCTGCCTCACTATCTTCGTCAGCCAAATTCACCACATTAAGTAAGGAACCAAACAAACGCAGGCATCCCCTTGGCTCTTTTTGCTCCTCGGGCTTCCTGTGGCGAAGTCAAAAAAGAGAGGAGAGGGAGAAAGAAGAAGCTTTTTCTCTCCCTCTCTCGTCCCCACTCCTCCTCCTCTCTCGTTTCTAGTTCTTCTCTGCCATGAATAATTTAACACAGGGATCCCAACAGAGTATATATGGAGCCTACGGAGGAGGCTAGTCTCGGACATTTGGTTGCTGTCAATCTTCTTTCACGTCATAATCATTACTAAAGAGGAACTGTAGTCATAACCAAAAAGACCTCGAAAGCATTTAAGAAATGTTTGACAACAACAATCTTGGAAACCGCCCACAAATTTTGATTCTTAACAAAAGGAATCATTAGTAGAAGAGAAGGAACAACCTTTCTTAACTGTCACAATTAAAAATAACTGACTTATTAAAGCTGCTTCCTCTATAATTAAGTAAACATTGCTCTAGTTTTGATTAATTTGTAGCAAAAGATTTTATGTTGTAGACACGTGCGCATTTAGCATCAAGTGGCCTCTCGATGTGAGCACGTCTGCTATTCTATTCTTCTCTGTTTTTCGAGCCATGAACATTCGATTTTTTTAGGTTATTATTTCTTTAAACTTCCTACTCTTTCAAATCCCTTTAAAATGATTGAGTTCAAATACACCGAGTGATCAAAATATGTCTTATTTCCAATCGATTGGCTTAAGGGATGATTTAGAGACAAAAAACTCGAAGGGGTCGCGTTTCGAGTATCTTCACGGTAATGTTCCACCTTCTCGCTGCTTTCCTTTCCTTTTATCATACATTATCTTCTCTATTTGCTTCCTTTCGTTTCGTTTGGCTTCCTTTCAAAGCCTCTCTTTTTAATACTAATTCGCTTCTTTATTCTTTTCTTTTTTCTCCTTTCAATTCCTCGACGTTCTCGTTTTGTTTAATTTTGCGGTTCCTTTTTCTTTCTTTCTTTCTTTCTTTCTTTTTTTTTTTTGCACCTTTTGTTCTCTTTCCTTTATATTTATAATATCAACAATTTGTAAATGATTATTGTGAACTGTTAAGCCCCGTTTACACTAGCGATTTTTGCGACGATTTTTGCGGCGATTTTGTCCATAATAAATAATGGTTAAGAATTTACTTGTAAAGTTTTTTTCAGGATACCAATATTTTCCTAGACGAATGTCTCTTTTAAAGGATGAGACAAAAGATTTCATATTTCCGAAAATTGGCACAAAATTCGCCGCAAAAATCGCCAGTGTAAACGGGGCTTAGCTTTGGAAGACACAACTAAGAAACCCCGTTCTTTAGTTTTACTTTAGATTTCGACAAACGTTGGAAACTTTTGCGACTCAAAAAGAAATTAAAATATCAATCAGAAAAATAATGCGAAGATTTTGGGTTAATGGGAACGGAAAACTGAAACATCGAGTAAAAAGAGAATGCAACTGTGAAAAAATATTTTTTTCCTCGCGAATTGGAATCAAGACTCTCACATCTGGGGTCTCGTTAATGGCGGACTTGACATCACATGTAATCAGAGTCTGTTAGGTCTCTCCCTTCCAATCGAGGTTTTTTCTCTGGGTGTTCCTCCCTCCGCCAAATCTAACACGCTAAATTCCAATTCGATCTGTGAGTTAGCCATGCCCTGACTTAGATCAGCCCAGAGTTTGTTTCAGGGTTCGATCCGTGAGTTAGCCGTGTCCTGACTTAGATCAGCCCCGAGGTTGTTTCAGGGTTCAATCTGTGAGTAAGCCGTGTCCTGACTTAGATCAGCCCAGAGGTTGTTTCAGGGTTCGATCGCTGAGTTAGCCATGCCCTGACTTAGATCAGCCCAGAGGTTGTTTCAGGGTTCTATCAGTAAGTTAGCCATGCCCTGACTTAGATCAGCCCAGAGGTTGTTTCAGGGTTCGATCTCTGAGTTAGCCATGCCCTGACTTAGATCAGCCCTGAAGTTGTTTTAGGGCATTTAATCTATGCGTTAGCCGTGCCCCGAGTGGCTTAGATCGGCCCAAAGTTCAAACATCTTCATAAGAATAAACTAAAACATTTTCAGCGATGATTATAATCGTTACTCTTTCTGTTCTTGGAAACCTTACCTGTTTGTGTCTTGACGTCTTGCGTTCAGTTCAGAGAGATTGCTTTTCACAAACTAACTTCATTTATTGTCTAATTTATGTTACATATAACTGCGATGCTAAAGTTCTGCGAGGAAGCATTAAATGAAGGGAATAAATCACTGACGCGAGTCATTTATCTCGACAATGTCGGTCTAAAGTTCGTTTGCGTTCTAACGGAATTTCCATAAATCTCTCAATTTCATTCGGTCTACAAACAGAAACAACATAGGAACTTGACGGCTGAACACTCTCCTGTTTAAGTTGATAAATTTTTGATGCATCTTTAGTAATTTACCAAATTTGAAGTGCATCCTCGTAACGTTGGAGAATAACAAAGTTTCTATATAAAGAAAAGAATGCTTGGAGAGAGTAGAAAAATGAATTAAAGAGTTTTTTCTCGAGTGGGTCTTTCCTGTGTTTAAGTAAAGAAAAGTGTGTTTAAGCTTTTTTGTTTTGGCTTGATAAGAAGGATTTTATGGGGTCTTGCGAGGAATCATGGTTATTCGCACGTACCTAGGCCTGCAACATTGCCATCCATCCATCCATCCCTTCCTCCCTCCCTCCCTCCCTCCCTCCCTCCCTCCCTTCCTTATCACTGAAACAATCAATCAACCTATGTTTTATGTTTTATGTTTCAGGGAACATATGAATAAAGAAGTATTACCGCAACCCAGGGAAAAGGATTGTCACATCTCACGAATTTCAAGGTTTGATTTTTTCGTTTCATATTTAAAAACGTAGTATATTTATTTAGCGGCATTTCCAAATGGTGCTTATCAAATTATAGCATAATGTGCGCATGAATATACAATAGGGCTTACAATAAATTATATATAAATATTATAAATAGCTGTAATGATTAATCAATAATTAACTGTAAATTATATATATAAATATTATAAATAACTGTAATGATTAATCAATAATCAACTGTAAATTATATATATATATTATAAATAACTGTAATGATTTATTAATGATTAACTGTAAATTATATATATAAATATTATAAATAACTGTAATGATTAATCAATAATCAACTGTAAATTATATATATAAATATTATAAATAACTGTAATGATTAATTAATGATTAACTGTATATATTAATTATGTGTATTGATATTATAAATAACTTTAATGATTAATCAATAATCAACTGTAAATTATATATATTAATATTATAAATAACTGTAATGATTAATCAATTATTAAACGTATAGCTGTCTAACTAGATTAACTTTTTAGTTATTTTAGATAACTTGTACCTTAGTTCTGAACAATTTTTTTAAAAATACCTTCGATCAATGTAAACATTCAGGTACCAAAAAAAATCTATGGTTAAAAAAAAATCTATGCCTAATTAACTGTAAATTCACTTATGAACTCTGATTTTCCGGATCGGCTTTCATTTCCTTATTTCAAAAACTTTAAAATCATTAATTTTCCTAGTTAATTAATTTTTCATCTACAACTTTGTTTTCATCGCATTGACAAAATTCTAGACACCGATTTGTCTTGAGGCAATTCGATGTGTTTATAGATTTTTACAATAAAATAATAGTAAACAGAGAGGTATTGGTAAATTATTAGTGTCAATCGATCATTAAACCTGGCGTTGGAAAATCATACTCGAATGCTCATAGAGTGATGTCGAGAGGTTCGAGTTTAATCAATAACAAACTCAATATTCGACTTGTTTTTTTCTCAAAGCAAAAAAGTAATTCGAAAACTTAATTTCTATTAAAGAAAGCTTGTATTATTACACAGATGAAATTAGTAGCTTTCTCGGTGCATCTGCTTAAGGTGGAACAAAACTAATTCAGAGCGAATTTTGGCATTTTATTCTCGCTTGCTTCGCAAAACTAAGGCGTCACTTTAACTAGTTTTTTCATATAAAGTGCTTTGTTTATCCTAAATTCTAACAGTGTATTTTATCTTAAGATTTTTTAAATGTATAGTCTATTACGGCCCCAAATCAAACAGTGCTATTTTTAGTTGTTGGCTTTTTTCTCCTCATCCTCACGTACGATTTTTCTGAAATTTCCAGAATCTTATCATCTAGTACTATTGCAGCCTGTGTATAAGTCTTGGGCAGAAAAAAAATTATGACGCAGCTCGAAAATTCGATCCAAAATCTGAACCATATAAAACATCGCGCTGTAGATACATTACCATTGAATGGATTGCCTTGAAGTTTTCACACATCTATTTCCAAGTATTGCAGATGAGCCTTACGAAAAATCAGCATCAAATTTTAAAAACTCATCGAATATTTTTTTTATTAATTGTCGTTGTAAACCTCAAATATTAGAGTTTTACTAAAAATCACATTTTCGCCGTTTTCTACAAAACGGCTCCAAGTTTTTTCTCCACTGAGACGTTTTATATTATGAGACCAGCGCTTTATCTAGATGGTAGTGAAATTTCTACAGCTCGTCCTATCCAACAATATTCATACTGTTGAACTGATATAGTTCGATATTTTTTTCTAAATTAGATAAGTATTTAGTTGACGTCACCTAAAATAGCGAATCTTACTAAAACAGGGAATAGGGAATGGGGAATGCCGGGAATGGAGACTGGGACGAGCGATCAGCGGTATTATCCTTAAAAAGTGTCATGGCTCTTGCAATCTAGCTTTCTTTATAATGAAAAATTTGCCAAATATTCCACGGCAGTGGTTCGTAATCGTACTAAAAATGTCCGATAAAAAGGAGAGAGATAATCAGTAAGTATTAGTTTTAGTATTTAGATTCATATTCCCCATTCCCATTCCCATTCCCATTCCCCATTCCCCATTCCCCATTCCCATTCCCATTCCCGTTTAAGTAACGTCCTAGAATAGTAAATACGTGCCACACCAACGATCATGCGAATACGCGGGGTTGATAAAAGATTGCTTTTTACTGCCTGTTTATTTTGCAATTTCAAAGAAATATCTAGGGGTAAATGTCCCCTAGCTCATTCTCCCCCAAGGCTCCTACGTCCATTATTGTGGTTTATTGATGAGACTGACGTCAGTAAGGTGTTGATTTAAATAGACCCTTTCGAATTCCAAATTACAGCTGTGTATCTTGATTATAGACTCATTTACTCAGGCTGAACCTCAAAACACTTTGAAACTTGACGGACCTTGACTGGAACACGTGAATATTCTTCACAAAATCGAGGCTAAGCCTGAGTAAACGAGTCTGTAATCAAGAAACACAGCGGTAATTTGGAACTTGGAAAAGGCATATTGAACTAGGGTCTTGGCTAGGGTCTGTTTTCCCTGCTGGAAACTTTATTGCATAACTGTTGTCGTATGCTCATCATAAAAGAACAATTCTCAGGGGAATGTCACGTGGTCAATATTTTTTATTAGCAATCTTTAGACAATCTTTTGATTGTTTTATAATCGTTTGAGCCTGGACACTAGGAAACCCGAGTAATCTGATTGGTTATATCAACGAAGTTTTTAATTAAGACCCAACTTCCCATGTTGAAAAACACTGTTCGTTTATGAACCGATTGCCTGGAGGCTTGAATCGGCAAAAACTGGAACGAAAAGCGAAAAACCCTCCTGGAAAAAAATATCCGTGGTGTTAATCGATAAACGTCCAAATTCAATTAAATCGCACTTTTCCTTTTTCCTATTTTGTTTGGCTACCTGTGGATTTGGCGGCAAAATGCCGAAGCAACATTGACATCTCTCTCTTTATTTTTTCTTGCCTTTTCCTTTCTTCATAGTTTTGATGTTCTTTTTGGGGCTTTTATTTTCTTTTATTTGTTTATGGTTGCTTTGAGCTGTTCTTTTTCGGGAGGGCGGATTTTACTTTGAGTGTTATTTATGTTTTTTTTTGGGGGTTGCTTTTCTTTATTTGTTTATTTCTCGTCTTGTCTTCTTGTTGGCTTCTCTTCTCTTCTCTTCTCTTCTCTTCTCTTCTCTTCTCTTCTCTTCTCTTCTCTTCTCTTCTCTTCTCTTCTCTTCTCTTCTCTTCTCTTCTTTTCTTCTTCTTTTCCCCACTAGAGTAGATATATCTCCCAAGCAAGTTATCATACATGTCTAGTTCATTTCACCAAAAAAAGATTTGATTAATTTCAATTTCATGGGATGACAATATCACCCCATTTTTCTCTCTAAATGAATTTCAAGAAGCGTTTAATTTCATTATTTCAGTTTCTCGAGTGATGACGATTTCAAAACACTCCCTTCACTGCTTCCCGCTCAGCATTTCATTAATAGGAAAACGCATGAAATGCGCGAGATAGATTAATTTAACATCGAGTAGCTCATTTACAACTCAATTCTTACGTTGCTCTTGACATGAAATATTCATCAATTATTACCATCGTAGAATTTTTTGATTAGCTTTTATTTATTGCCTATTGCAAAAAAGTATATTACCTCCCAAAGAACCAACGCTCTATTAAGCGGTTTGCGGGAAAAAATACTTTTCGTATAAAATAAATTAAAAATTAAATCTCCATTACAATACTTGAAGATATCGATTATGATTAAGCTTAACTTGTTTACATTAACTACAAATTTATACAAATTCTAAATTACCATCTATAAGTATATCTATAAGTATATCTATAGTATTTTCAACTATTACACAAACCTAAACTTAAAAACAGGGGGAAAGGTTTATAAACGCAGTTTTTTAAAGGTTTCTTAACGCCCGTGAAAGTGTTGAGGATTGTCGAGACGAAAACCAATGGCTGCGGCTTTGTTTTGGCGGGGGTTTGTTGGCAGAACACGTCAATGAGTGACTTATTGTGGGAAAGGTCTAGCATTAGTAATTTCACCAAACTATCATGGCCTTATTCAAGTCTAATGCTGTCTCAATATTTCTTGTTTTTTATGGATTTTCATGCAATTTTTTGCCTTCAACTAGTAACAATTTGGAAGTTTGTAACTTGTGTAGATGTTACAATCTTTTTGGTCTCGCAGTGGTTAACTGTTCGTCTAGTGGGGTACCGAAGATTATTCCTGATGAAGCTAAATACTTGTAAGTACTAAAGATGCACAAAATTGAACCGTTTATCTCGGCCTGCGAAGTGAGCTGCAATCCTAGGCTCGAGCGATCCGTCCTTTAAGATAAATTAAGTTACTTTTGAAACGTTTGAACGTGTTAATCTAGCGTGGAAGTTAAATGATTTATCTTTAAACCCCGTGCTTTTAAAAACATCATATCTGAAACAGGGTCAAGAAATGATTCAAGTTGACAGTGCCACAACACAGTTGTCTGAATTACAACTATCCGAATCATTGCTCTTGTAATAATCTGCCTAGCACTTATCCATGTTTTAAAATGATAAGCTTTAAGCCTTATAACATTTACAATAGTCTTTTAAAGGTATTTCTAGCGCAAATTTCGTGTGATATTCTAGTGACCATGGTCTTGCTGAGGGTGACGTTAGCTCGCGAAACGTGTAATCGTACAACCCCAACACCACATTTACCTATATCAAATTTATTACCCGTCTAGCCAGCTAAATGTGTCAATAACAAGGTGTTTTTAATCTTTGTGCATAAGAATTAATTCTCATAATCCATTTTTCAATGATATTTAAACGCTCTTACGTTTTTAGGAATGCCACAAGGAACGCGCGCGCTTGTCAACTACTAGTATTAGTCATGTTTGAACTTTGAAGCTAAATTTTTCTTCATTCATTAAAGAACCACGTTAGTACAAATTTATTAAAATTGGAGATTAGTCGCTAAGAACGTCTTTGTAGTTATTTTGTTTGGAAAAAATAAGCTCAAAAACTTATATCTCATTAAACCCCAGACATATTTCACTAAAACGTTAAAAGATTAGTTTTTTCTGCACTTTGATATTCATTTGGGAATAGTTTTTTGAGGATTAATGTTTTCAAGAAACTCCGACAAAGATAATGGATTTCTGAATGGCTTCTTATATCTGAAGTTTAATGGTATTACTGTAAAAGTGAGATTGGCTATTGTGAACGAAATATCGTGTATCGGAAATCGGAAATTCCCGACCTGCCAAGTCGTACAAAACTAAGTCATTTGTACGGTTTAAAAGCCGCTCAAGTTACAAAATTAGGTATGTCGAACTAAGTATATGATAGGATTCAAGAGAGCATTGTTCGATTCATGGTCTTATGTCAATAATAATTAATCAAATCCCCCCGTCATTTCCTCCATCCATAACCTAATTTAATAAATATTTATTAATACTTCGTTTGTTTGAGGAGCTGTTGACCAAATCAAATCTAGTTCAGAGCATTAGGAACAGGTGTCATTGCTCTATCCTCCTTTTTTCCTCGAGTTGCTCTTCTCCTAATGGATCAAACGTTGTGTTTCTAAAATATTCATCATCGTTTCAGATCCTTTGAAGGATTTTGTTGTACTCGATCACAAGCCGGAACTTTTAACGACTGTTATTTTTCCTGCCCGTCGGAGTTCTCGCTTATCTGTGACTGTTAATTACTCCATTGATCAATGCTTCATCTAGCTTTGCGGAACTTTCACTGCTGGATATGTTTTTGGAGTAAATAAAAATTCGCCACGGTTTGATTTTGAGCTTTCTTAGCCTGGCTTGGTCGGCAAGTCTTCATTAGATATTTTTGTGAAATAAAAAATAAAAAGCTATTGAAGACAAGGAAAGAATAACAAGACAGCTTTAAGAGAAAAAAAACTCGAGTTTTTAACTGGATGTTATCTATTTCAGTCCTACTTAAAATATTGTTTTCGAAAGCTCCAGTTCAGTTGTCGGGGAGGTTTGTAAACATATTATTGTTTAGCAAACATGGCGGCAAGACTTGACATGAATTGACATGGCTTCCTCTCCCGGAAAATTATTGTTCGTCACCGAAACGCCCGCGTTGCTTGAAGGATGTGATTTCGCGATACTCTGTGGTACTTTATCACAGTAAAAACATCCACAAATGCAAACACATAGCGGTAAAAAAGAGTTTTATCAAACACAACTTGAGGATATACCAGTAGACATGACTAGCGTTCAATTTTGGTTAAATAATTTTTTTTCAAAACAAACACTGCCTCTCCTTTCTGTCACCCGTGTATACGAAAAGGCGGAAAATAGATGGCTCATTGACCTTCAAGTTGGAAAACGCGTCTGAATTTTTAAGAAAGTAAAGCATCATATACGATAAAGATAATTTGAGAGGTTACGATAATCCTGTTTTTAGCTGCCTTGACCTTTCCGTTTCTTTTTCAAGTATTGAGCAAAATTACAAGCCTTATTTTAGTTTTTGTGATCTTACATATTATATTCTTGGTCGCTTGTAATTCAGACGTGCATGCTGACAGATATGTTCTATTCTCTATGTATTAAAGCTGGACAGTTCTATAATATTGTGGCTATGACCTTACTTGTGTTCTCGTAATTCAGAAGTGCGTGCTAACAGATATGTTCTATTCTCTTTGCATCAACTATGACCTCATTTGTGGTTAAATTTTTGACATCGCTCTATTATTTTTTGCTTGTATATTTTGTGCGCTTGAAGTTTTGGCGCGAAAATCGTCGCAAGCGCGTGAAAAGCGCGCGAACCCGAGAGAGCGATTTTTAAAATTTTTGGTTTTGCCGTTCAAATCTTTTTTTTGGCACAGTCCAATGTTACAAACTGCAGTGGAAATCAAAATATGAATATTTCTACTGTTTTTCTAAGATAACGAACCATCATTTACAAATAGACAAACTTTAAAGTAAAGAGGACGCTTTCTTTTTTGATTTTGCATGAAATAATGACATGGTACGGAAGTCGCTTGCCAGGAATATTGATAAACTCCTTAACGTAATCGGGCTTCTGATTGGTCGGTTTGATTATCTACTTGACCAATCAGCGGAAACATTAAAATCATTAAAGCCATAAAGAGATATATTTATATAAGTTATTTTCCTTTTTATTTTTGGCGTATACATCAAGTTGAATCTAAGATTCTTTGTTTTGTGTCATCGATATATTTCTTTAAGTTTTACTTGTAAGCAAAGAAAAGATACTCAAGAGAATAACAATTAACAATTATTCTGAAAAAAAAATATCATACGCTCTCTTTCATCCAAAGTTTTCAATTTTTTTTATTTGCGGAAAATTTGCCGTCGCGACGAAGTAGGGTTCCACTGACAATATATAGTCACGTGCAACTACCTCGACAACAGGGCAAAACCAAACAAAGATGACGGAAAATATATCAAGTTTCGTGTGTTTGTCTTTCTTGTATGGGTAAAGGTGATCGATGTGCTGTCTTAATTCAACTTTTGTTGTATTCTCTTGAGATTGGCTGTTAAGAGGAAATTTTTTTCAGTATCGCGATCCTTCTATAAGTTTGATCGAGGAGAGAGTCGCCAATATAAACCCGTATTGTCGGCTCAAAATCGCAATAAGTTATGAAAAGCGCCAAAAACTGTTATTATTTTGATCCCAATTTTCGTTTTGGGTTAACACTCAAAACCTTTTTTAAACAGTTAGAAACTGATGTACTACGATAAAATGCTTGTTTGAAGCGGTATTTTCAATTGTTAGAATGTTGCTTTGTCAGGCTTTTTTATAGAAAATATATGGGAAATAAGCAAATGAAGGCCTAAACCTCATTTTCGAATAATTTTTTTGCTTTGGGTTAACACTTTGATTCCACTTTCATCGGTCATCTCCACTTCCAAACAAGTTAAACTTTCTAAATAACGAGATTTTAGCCTCGTACAACAGCCTTTCTTCAAGAAAATAGTTTTTGGCGCTCACTGCTTGAATACGAAAAGAATTCTCTCTTAATATCAATCGACGGTTTAATGCAACAAAACTTCATTTTCCTTCTGTAATGGCCGCCGTATCGTCGAAGTAGTCCATTACGCACTGTTTTTATTCTATTTTATTGTGTAACGAAAATGGGGGGAAAGTTGCAAGGTTACGTAGTTACGTAGTGCGATTTATAATATATTATTGATTTTGCTTTTCACAGAGACCTTTCAAATAATGGAATCTCGAGTCTTAGACAGCATCATATAGAAGCATTCAAGAATGTAGAAATAATGTAAGTACGATTTTATTGAACCCTGAAACAACTTCTGGGCTGATCTAAGTCAGGGCATGGCTAACTCAAAGATCAAGTTGGAATTTAGCAGTTTTGGTTTAGGCGAAAGAAAGAAATGGGAGGGAGGAGAGGATTAAATGGAAGAAAAACAAAATGAAAGGCAAGGGAAAAGAATGTGATGGGATAAAGGAAAGGAATGGGAAAATAGTACAGAATCTGATGAAGAGCGAAGAGCGTAAGAAACCGAACAAACGTTTAAAGAAAAGAAAAAAAATGTATGAAGATCAGAGCTACAACAATGATTGGGGAAAATTTATAGCTGTTTCATTCCAGACACAACCAATGCGTGTAAAAATCTTACCTTAAATTCCCCGTTTCTTTTCTGTTCGGCTAGTCGCTGGTCTGTCTTCAACGAGACCCTAGGAAAAGTGAGAATACTGCTTGATCATTCTTTTAACTTATATCTCGCGGGGAGAAAAACTTTCGCAATAACGCAATAAAAACTCTTTAATGACTACGAACGTGAGTATTCCCAACAAAGAAGCTTAGAAGCAATTGAATTTGAATCCGTTGTCATTAAGAGAAATGCTCTCATCATTTATATTAAAGCCTTGGGAAAGCACCGGTAGGGTAGCGGTGAAAAGCGCTCGCCTCTAACCAATGCAACCCGGGTTTGATACCGAAGTATCGTTAGTAGAGTCTTTAGTTGGTTCTCTCCTTTGCATAGTTGAGGGTGTTTTTCTCCCGACTCTTAGATTTTCCTCCCTCCAAATAAATCAACTTCCAAATCCAAATGTAATCATGGTATGAGGGCCATAGCTTTGTTAGCCGCCACTGACTATTAAGTGCTAACCTTGTCAGTAAAACAAAAACCACTTGATTAATTTGGGTGTTTTAGTGTTCTAACGCATTAATTGGAAGAAATTTCACGTAAATCCTTGACTTAAATGTAGTGTTAAAAGTAGCCCCAGGAACTGGAATTCTTTCCTTGAGTTTTTTGTTTTTTTCTACGCATGATAATTGGGATAAAAGTTAAGGCTGAATTAACGAAAACATCCCTTTCTAATATGTCTGTTTATGTCAGTTTGGGTATCAGTGTGGAATAGACTATTTAGTCCACTTTTTGCCGACAAAAAGGAAAGGATGAGAATGACTTCAAAATGTCAAACGTAGAAAATAAAGACACTAGAGAGTTTTAGATTGACTTTTTTTTCTCCCCGCAAACGGCAAACGTGACCACGTTTTCATAGTTTTCCTGTATTTTACTTTACCTTTTACAAACCTTCTCACCAAGCGCAAATACTCTTTTTTTTCCTACTACTTGGACTTTTTTTGCGATTCTTTTTCAGTAATTTAAAAGATTTTTTTACTGGTCAACTGACGTTTCACGTTTGCCGTGAACGTAAATCTAAAACTCTCTATTAACTAAAATGCAATCAGTCAAAGACATCTGAAAAGAAATTTTTGAGTTTGATTAATTGTGTTTAAACGAACTGCGATGTCTTTAGCCTTAGGGTTTTAATTAGAATTTGAGTAGAGTCAAGATCAGATCGTTTGGGAAATGGAAACGTAATTTTTGATAGATGATTTTAAAGCGAATAACTGTTGGCCCCAGGCCGTCTCGGTAGCTCAGTCAATCGCCTGATTAATAACAGAAAACTGGACTATTATTTCAACCAAATGAAATCACGTCTTCCTTCCTTCCTTCCTTCCTTCCTTCCTTCCTTCCTTCCTTCCTTCCTTCCTTCCTTCCTTCCTTCCTTCCTTCCTTCCTTCCGTTCGTTCGTTCGTTCGTTCGATCCTTCCTTCCTTCCTTCCGTTCGTTCGTTCGTTCGTTCGTTCGATCCTTCCTTCCTTCTTCCCTTCCTTCCTTCCTTCCTTCCTTCGTTCCTCCCTCCCTCCCTCCCTTCCTTCCTTCCTTCCTTTCGTTCGTTCGTTCGTTCGTTCGATCCTTCCTTCTTTCCTTCCTTCCATTCATCCATTCACCAATCCTTTCTATATTTCTCTATCATGTTAATCTTTAAAAAGTCATACAAAGAAAAGCCTGCATATTGCTTAAAAAATAAGTCTCTCGAAGATTGCTTTTCGCAATAAACATTCTCATTTGTTTTTTTGTTTTGTTTTTGTTTTTAATGTTTTCCCTCCTTCAGAGATTTAACCAACAATCCTCTAAACTGTGATTGTCATCTCGCGCTGTCAATCAAAGAGCTGACGTCAGCATCGAGTGTCGTCAAAGGAAAGTGCTCACGCCCCACGGACCTCGCAGGAGTCAATATCGATCATATCTACCTCAAGATTACGCCATGCAGTGAGTAATGCAATAGAAAAAATAAAATGTTTTTCCATTACAGACCACGTGTCATTCTCTTGAGTATCATTTATTTATTTAATGCAATAGAAAAAATATAATGTTTTTCCATTGCAGACCACGTGTCATTCTCTTGAGTATCATTTATTTATTTAATACAATAGACCTTATCCAATGTTTTTCCATTGCAGACCACGTGTCATTCTCTTGAGTATCATTTATATATTTAATACAATAGACCCTATCCAATGTTTTCCCATTGCAGACCACGTGTCATTCTCTTGAGTATCATTTATTTATTTAATGCAATAGACCCTATCCAATGTTTTCCCATTGCAGACCACGTGTCATTCTCTTGAGTATCATTTATTTATTTAATACAATAGACCCTTTCCAATGTTTTCCTATTGCAGACCACGTGTCATTCTCTTGAGTATCATTTATTTATTTAATACAATAGACCCTTTCCAATGTTTTCCTATTGCAGACCACGTGTCATTCTCTTGAGTATCATTTATTTATTTAATACAATAGACCCTTTCCAATGTTTTCCCATTGCAGACCACGTGTCATTCTCTTGAGTATCATTTATTTATTTAATACAATAGACCTTATCCAATGTTTTCCTATTGCAGACCACGTGTCATTCTCTTGAGTATCATTTATTTATTTAATGCAATAGACCCTTTCCAATGTTTTCCCATTGCAGACCACGTGTCATTCTCTTGAGTATCATTTATTTATTTAATACAATAGACCCATTCCAATGTTTTCCCATTGCAGACCACTGTCATACCTTAGAGTATTGTTTCGTTTAACGGTTGTGCATAAGAAGACACATGAATATGGATACAACTCAACAAAGAATCTTATTCTCGAGGGAGCGACACGTGATCTGAAATGGGCAAATATTACGTAGATTATATCCATTGAATATAGAAGAAGTCACTTGATTGTAAGACAGCAAGACCTGAACTCCATTCACTTTTTGCAGATTTTTCAGGTTCAACCCATGTTAACGTCATTAGTCAACGAGTCAGAAGATCTTCAGGTGAGAAAAAAATCTGTTTGGAATACCTCTGGTATAAGGGAATAAAGAAAAAGACAATACTCAACAGAAAAATACGCGGTGTGAATGGAAAAAATACTACTTGGATCATATCTCTTTAATCTGGTCTCGCGTCTATTTTTTTAAGCATCATCTTGAATTGGAAAACATTGCGTCCTTTCTTTATTTATTCGGTCAGTCAATCGGTTGGTCAGTCAGTCAGACAGACAGACAGACGGACAGACACAGACTTCCATGGTATGAAAATATGTTGGTAATTTCCACTTCTAACAGATTTCCAGCGCGCGCAATTTTTCTAGTTAAAGCACAAAGAACCATACAAACGAATATGAGACATACAAATAACGAGATAACGAGAGACGACAGAGAAACAACTATAAAGAACCACTTGGTGATGCTGTAGAAGTAACCCCTAGACACCTGGCAATGAATCACCGTTTCTTTTGATCCAATTTTCACTCAAGTCACTGTGTTGTCATTTTCAATTATTTTAGTTGCCCACGTAGCACTTAGCAGCTTCTAGTTTAAGGGCTACAGTGGTATATACGTGATAATTCTAGTACTAGTAATGCTCCAAGGATAAAAGACATTGTTCACCATCTGGTCGTGGCATTGATGTGAACCAAGGATATTGAGAGCTTTCAAGCTGTGACGTATTTTCGGGTCACAAAAAACAGTAAAATAAAGCGTAAAGTGTTCTCAATGATTCAACTTGAAACAATTAGAACTTTGAAAAAAATTCCTTTCCTGAAGAAAAAGTAAGAACATCTTTTATAGAACTACTTTTCGTTTTGGACCCGTAAATCGTTTTTAAAGTGCGTTTGGCGTAACACTTAAAAGCTATGTTGATGTAAATCGGTTCTTCAAGTTCTTAATGCGCTATAAGTTATTTCAAATGACATGACAAATGACACCTTGCAGAGGCAAGCAAATGTACACGCCGTTGTGAAATATATTATTATTGAATACATTACCTCGTCTTCTGTCCTGGCCATATTTTCTTATTTTGTTACCAAATTTCGACGTACTACTGTAAACCTACGAAAATAAGCCCCGGGCTCAACATCATCACCATCATTATCAGCAGCAGCATCAACATCATCACCATCAGTTTCCATCAGCATCATCAGCATCATCCATCAGCAGCAGCATCACCATGAGTATCCATCACCACTATCATCAGTATCCATCATCAACATCATCCATCAGCTGCAGCAACACCATCATCAGCCGCAGCATTACCATCACCATCAGTACCCATCATCGTTATCACAGTCATCCTCACAATTATTCTCATGCATCTAAATCTAGTTCTTTCTTTTCCCCTTTAGAACTAAAACAGTGCATTCCAGGAACACCAGATTGCGCCTATGTCGTATGTGGAGGGTGGTTCCTATGGTTACCTACCACGACGCACTGGGGCTGCTGTAACGGCGTCATCCACAACCTTACGTCATCGTACTGTGAAGCAAACATGGGAGTGAGAGTGAAGCAATGCACCAAGAATGACTTCCGCTGCAACAACCAACATTGCTTACCAAGATACTGGGTCTGCAACGACTACAACGACTGCCAAGACGGAAGCGACCAAGTAGGGTGTCTAAAATGTGGAAATTCTACGCTGCACTTTCAATGCAAAAACGGCAATTGCATCGACAAGAATCGCGTGTGTGACACGTATAACGACTGTGGAGATGGATCGGATGAGATGTTTTGTAGGTTCTCTTTTATGATGGGTTGGTGTGGGTCGATGGAGTATAGGTGTCCTAACGAGAGGTGTGTGAGTGGAGCGAAGCTGTGTGATGGGAGAAATGATTGTGGCGACGATTCTGATGAACAAGGATGTTTCAAAGGTGAGTGCGTTTGTCATCCAACTTTTAACTAAACATTTCTACGCCCCACTTTTTTTAATTTTTCTTTGTGGTGGCGATGGTGGTGATTAGGATGATTGATGATGGTGATGATGATAATGACGATGCGGATGCTGATAACTGATGACGTTGGTAATAGACGATTATGGTGGTGTTGATGATGATAATGATAATTATAATATTGATGATAATGATATTGATTATAATGATATTCGTGATGATAATGATAGTGGTGTTGATGATTGCGGTGGTGGCTAATGATATTATAATAATGACCAGGGGCGTAGCCAGGATTCTCCGAAGAGGGGGGGGGCAAACTCAAAAATCCGCTATTTTCTTTCAGCTCCCAAAACGCCGAACCAAAAAAACCGGCATTGCGTTTTAATTTTACAAAAATAAAAAGCCATTTGAAAATTACCGTACGAATTCTAAGAAGCCGCCATTTTGTTGCCACGCAGGGAAGGTCTGACCCCCTTGGCTTATCACTGCTTACGCCCCTATTCATGATGTAATAATATTGGTGGTGATGATGATAATGATGAAGTTGATGACGATGATTGGGATATTTGATAATGCTAAAAGTGATGATCATATCCTAGATTCAAGTAAAAAGTGCCCCGATGGCTGGACCTTCCTCAACCAACGCTGCTACAAAATCGAATACCAACTCTTCCCATGGTCGACGGCACAGGCCACGTGCGCATCCAACGGAGGTCACCTGACCAAAATTACATCACAAGAAGAAGAGGACACACTCAAGAATCTTATCACATCCCAACATAGTGGATCTTTATCCTTCTGGATCGGTCTGTCCAGGGGCGCGTCGCAGGGCTTTCAGTGGACAGATTCTGTGGCAGTTGGAAAGTACACGTCCTGGGAGTATGGAGAGCCCAGTGTCGGAAAAAACTGCGTTAGTTTGATAAACAATACCATGAAATGGCGCGCTGAGAACTGTGATTTGGGTATCCCATTTATTTGTACGAGAGGTAAGTATCTAGATACTTCGTTAATTGTATAGAACCTGGCGTAATGTTTTCCCATTTCAGACCACGTGTCATTCTCTTGAGAATGAGATTTTTTCTTTTAAATTAAAATTAAAATTGATTTGTATCCATATTATGTGTCTTCTCATGTGCAACCGTTAACAAAGAAATGATGCTCTAGGGAATGGTACGTGGTCTAAAGTGAGAAACAAGGTAAAAAGGTATATTCTTTAATAATCATCTATTTATCGTCTTGGTTTGTCTAGATTCACTGTGTAAGCACAATTGTCAGAACAAAGGCACCTGTCAATCATCAAGATGTGTCTGTGCAGCTGATTGGTCAGGAGAGGACTGCTCTTTCAGTGAGTATTACTTTATTAAGTCTTACAATAACTTTATCCGTTCAAATGATACTGTAGCTGGATGTCCTTGATCTTAATCCATTTGTTACTGAGGTTATCTCTGTAGTGGTCACTTGGCTCTGATCTGCAAAGCCACAATAGACCCCTTGAAGCACGTCGGAATTGCCATATTTCATAATGACGTCACGGTTTGTTTACATCGGCTAAAAAGATAGAAATTTAGGCTAAATTTAAGCTTAATTCTCTTCTTTCGAGATATTTAGCGTAATATTTAGTTGTTCTTGCCTTCACCAGCACATAAACCAAATTTAAGATGTTTTGTTGTCATTCCATCCCCCTCCAGCGACCATGATCCCTAGCGTTAAAACAATAGTTTGTTTTGATAAAAAGATATAACTAGCTAAAAACTAGTGTGAGCTGCGTCGGTGTTTCTAATGAAACAGTAATGATGAAAAGGTAAATTATACACCGTGACAAGATGAAACAACTTACTGACGTTTCGGACGCTAGTCCTTCGTCGGAGTAAAAGAGAAAGAAGTGGTAGAAAGGAGTGTATATATGATAGAATAAGACAAAAGAAACCAATGAGAGCAAGGTAGGCAAGGAAACAAAAACAAACAATCAAAAGACAAAAGAAAAGGTTAGTTGAAAATAAAGCGTTCATTAATCCCGTTGGGACTAAGAGTGCCCAATAGGTGAATAAGCCGCATTTCTTTGGTCTTGCGACAATCATTGTTGCCGTTAAGCAAAGAAAGACCGAAAACAATGAAGTCAGAAAGAGAATGGTTAGCTAGATTAAAATGGCGGGAAACTGGTTTGGTGGGATCGTTATTGCGAATATCATAAAGATGATTGCAAACGCGATCACCAAGACGGCGGCCAGTCTCGCCCACATACAAAAGATTACAGCGGGTACATTTAATACAATATACAACATTAGAAGTGGTACAAACAAAATGGTCAGTGATTTTAACAGTTGATTTAGGACCGACAACAGAAGTGTGAGAGACTATGTGAGGACAAGTACAACAACGTTTACGAGAACAGCGAAAAGTACCAGGTTCTTTGTTAGAGGGAAGAACTCCCTTGACCAAGAAAGAACGGAGATTACGATCACGTTTATAGGAAAAGAGAGGGCGGTTGTTGAAAATAGCAGAAGTGCGAGTATCAGAGTCAAGCAGAGAAAAGTTGCGGTTAACAATGGGTTTAATGGAAATGTTAATAGGATGATACGTAAGAGTGAAAGGAATGCGGTCATTAGAGGGACGAGTGTGAGGAGTGAGAGCGGTGGTACGATCAATAGTAGAAACTTTACGAATGGCGCGATCAATAACATGAGCAGGATAATTACGCTTAAGGAAGAAGGAACGCATCTCAGAACATTTAACAGAAAAATCAAGATCATCACTACACAAACGACGAAGACGAAGAAATTGCGAGAACGGAATAGCGTTAAGAGTGTGCTTAGGATGAGAAGACGAGTAGAGTAAATAAGAATGAGAGTCAGTAGGTTTGTAATGGACACTAGTGCTAAGACGGTCGTCATTAACACTAAGCAAGATGTCAAGGAAAGTGACTGATGTTTCACTAACCTCCCACGTAAAGTCTAAGGCAGGGTGAAAAGAGTTAACAAAAGAGATGAAAGAATCTAAGTCATTACGCGAACAAGAAGTAGCACCAATACAATCATCAATATACCGTCCAAAAAACTCAGGTTTAGGTCCAGTATATTGTTGAAAAACAAGGTTTTCGATATAACCAACAAACAAATTGGCATTTTTTCGATCTTCGTCCTGTCCTCGAGCCCAGCACTCCCACTTTGTTACGCTTAGCTGAACTTGTTCTTACTCTTAATTGTTTTTCTTTCGGTGATCGGTATTATCGGCAGATAAACGGTGTTGCTATGGGTACTAAGATGGGCCCTAGTTTTGCCAATTTGTTAGGGTTAGGGTTAGGGTTAGGGTTAGGGTCTTGATTTTTCTGTTAAATGTTCTGAGATGCGTTCCTTCTTCCTTAAGCGTAATTATCCTGCTCATGTTATTGATCGCGCCATTCGTAAAGTTTCTACTATTGATCGTACCACCGCTCTCACTCCTCACACTCGTCCCTCTAATGACCGCATTCCTTTCACTCTTACGTATCATCCTATTAACATTTCCATTAAACCCATTGTTAACCGCAACTTTTCTCTGCTTGACTCTGATACTCGCACTTCTGCTATTTTCAACAACCGCCCTCTCTTTTCCTATAAACGTGATCGTAATCTCCGTTCTTTCTTGGTCAAGGGAGTTCTTCCCTCTAACAAAGAACCTGGTACTTTTCGCTGTTCTCGTAAACGTTGTTGTACTTGTCCTCACATAGTCTCTCACACTTCTGTTGTCGGTCCTAAATCAACTGTTAAAATCACTGACCATTTTGTTTGTACCACTTCTAATGTTGTATATTGTATTAAATGTACCCGCTGTAATCTTTTGTATGTGGGCGAGACTGGCCGCCGTCTTGGTGATCGCGTTTGCAATCATCTTTATGATATTCGCAATAACGATCCCACCAAACCAGTTTCCCGCCATTTTAATCTAGCTAACCATTCTCTTTCTGACTTCATTGTTTTCGGTCTTTCTTTGCTTAACGGCAACAATGATTGTCGCAAGACCAAAGAAATGCGGCTTATTCACCTATTGGGCACTCTTAGTCCCAACGGGATTAATGAACGCTTTATTTTCAACTAACCTTTTCTTTTGTCGTTTGATTGTTTGTTTTTGTTTCCTTGCCTACCTTGCTCTCATTGGTTTCTTTTGTCTTATTCTATCATATATACACTCCTTTCTACCACTTCTTTCTCTTTTACTCCGACGAAGGACTAGCGTCCGAAACGTCAGTAAGTTGTTTCATCTTTTCACGATGTATAATTTACCTTTTCATCATTACAGTTTGTTTTGATGTGACGTCATTATGAAATAGCGCAATTCAGCTCAATTTGGAGGACATAACAATAGGTTTCTACTTCTCATGAGATTGAAAATCTTTCCTTGTTTTGTCCTCCAAAATGAGCTGGTTTGACGTCACATGCAAGGTGTCTAATATCACAGCAGAGTTTTTGTTTAAAAATCAATCGAGGAAAATGTCAACCAATAGAACAAAGGGATTTGGCGTGACTCAAAGTAATCTGGCGTCATTCAAAAGTCACGAATCACGCCAGATTCCTTTGTTCACAACTTAAGCCTCACATCAGTGCGAGTTTTGAATTTGGTCTATGGCTGGATTACAACTTTAAAATACGCCGTGGACCTATATTACAATAGACAATGTTAATCGGATAAATAGTTTTTGTCCTAGTAATCTCTCAAGGCTTTAAGCCAGCTGTGAAATAATGTTTAACACATTTAATTTATTTCCAGAATTTCCTAACATCACATCCCTAGATGATATAGACATAAAAGTCCTTTATAATTCGAATATTTCTCTGAGCTGTCAATCAACTGGAGTGCCACGCCCCAACGTCGAGTGGTTGGTAAATGAACAAGCTGTTGCTGGGCAACGGGATATTAAAGTTTTTAACGAGCCTTTCATCACGAACATAACGATTCACGTGAAAAGCAACACAGAAATGAGGTGTACGTCAAAGAATCGAGGAGGGCTTGACAGCGTTAGGATAAGAGTCACCGTGGAGGGTAAGTACTGATAAATAATTGTAATAAATAAGAGTTTTTTAAAAAATCCCTGAAAAGTCGAACGAAATGGGCTGCCTTTGTCGGAGAGCCAGTGATAATTTTTATTAATCAATAAAGCCATTTCATGTGACGTCAAAGCAGGTCAATTTGGAGGAAAAAAAGGAATTTCAATCTCCTGAGAATTGGAAACCTATGCTTATGTCCTCGAAATTGAGCAGTGTTCCGACGTGATGCAAGGAGTCTTTAGGTCCTTTCCGCAGGTGCTCTATTAAAAAACCCAGGTTTATTAGGTACCACAAGTAACTCAAATAGATTGTAACTTTCGTTTCTTTTAATTCAGACGATGATGTAGTGAATGTCAAGGCCATAATTCGTCTATGGAACATGAAGTACGATAAATCCTTAGAGAACCCTCTGTCGGGAGAGTATCAGGCTCTGGCGAGCAGGTTGACTTATGCGGTACGTAATATAACTTCTTTTTCTCTCTAACCAACTAAACATTTTAGAGCGAATTTTTAGGATAATTTTTTCATATTGGGAAAAATATCTTCCCTTTCCAGATTTTCAATTGGCTTCATTTTGAAATGTGTTGGTTGAAATTCCTATTGCTATGGAAGCCCTCTTACTGCCAGCTATATATGTATGACTTCTGAGTAAAGTATAAGGCGAGCAATTTGTATGGTTTATATTGTCACGTGACTAACATGGAAAGCCATTTCAGTGCCAACGATGTATCGATATCATTGTAAATAACAAATGATAAGGTGAATTTGCTTTGACAAAAGTGGAAGCAACATACATTTTGTGATTTGATCAGTCACGTGACTGACGAACATAGGAAACCATTTCAGTGCCAACCCCAACGATATGACAATCTTAACAAGTTTGGATTTTCTTTTCTCAGATATCCAGTCTGTATCAAAATAAGTTAGGGTACAAGGGACTTGGCATCTTATCATTCAGGTTGGTCATGAATACATTTTTTAAATATCAAAATTATATAACTTTTTTCCTTTACGACGCTCTCCAGTCATAATTGTTTTTAAGATCTGATACTTGATTTTTTGCACAATTTCAGCATAATATTACTAGTTATGAATATTGAAATAAAAATTTTGGGATAAAAGCTGCGAATTCGGCGTAAAAAACGTTTTACGATCCGTACAATCCAGTTAACCGACGTCCAGTCCATTCCATCCATGCAGGTTCCTGATTTTCCAAAAATAAAGAATCTTTAAAAATTCGGAATTTAGGCGCATAAATCAATTTTTAGAGGTTGGGTATGCTTTTCCTGTACATTAAGATTATCCATACCATTTTAACTGCTGAGAATTTGATTTAAAATTTTTTTGCGAGCCAAGATCCAGCTAGCCCACGTCCAGTCCTATCCCTCAGTCTACAAGATTCCTAATTTTCCAAAATAAAACAAAAAAATCCTAAAATGAAGAATAAGGGAGGTGTGAATTATCAGAACATCAGAAGCAAAATTCAAGTTTAAGAGTTTTAGCATGTTTTTACTGTAGACAAAAACAGTCATATTTTCATAAAATGAAATACTTACATACTGGTGATGTCCAGGATAAAGTGGTTCGACCATCGACCAAACGATCTAAATTATCTATGTTATCAATACTTTGATTCTGGTTGTGCCCGGGTTAAAGAGGTTCGACCATCGACCACAGGATCTGAATTATTTATGTTATCAATACTTTGATTCTGGTTGTGCCCGGGTTAAAGAGGTTCGACTATTTACCAAAGTTCTGTTTCTCCATGTTTTTCAGACCAGGCTCTTTAACATGTGAAGTGCTCGTTCGGTTCAGCAAAAATAGCGAAGAAGAACTGACGAGAATATTAAAAGATGCAATAAACTCAGGAATGATAGCGAACTTGACTGTTGACTCCAAGTATCTGGCTCTGGAAAAGAAAAATAAAGGTATGTAGGGGTCATCTTGAGAAGGTGCCAATGTTTCATTTTTTATCTAACAAGTAGTCATTGCAACATTTCTGACACGAGTAGGGTACGAGGTCAAAACAATGGTCAAAAATAGAGACCCTTAGATTATATTTCGATCTAAGATAACTTTAGCATATACACTTTCTAGATAATTTTGCTTAGTGCCTTTAGTTGGGGGGCGGGGGGGGGGGGGGGGGGGGGGGGGGGGAGAGATTCATAGTGTAATATTTTAAAATATTATTTATTATTATGATTATTACCCAATTTTATTGATTTATTGGCGGTGGGTACCGTTAAATACTGTTTAAGTATGAACAGTACTGTTATTGCAGGCTTTCACTCAGCTGATAAAAGTTTTTGAATCTCATTATTTGCTCCACATGGTGGTCAAACACTGACCGGCCACAAGTCGAGCATCGACACTAATCTTGACCGTTGGTTACCCTGTGTGCTAGATGCCAAAAAAAAAGATATCGTTTTGTATCTGTTCGACCTCACGATAATTATCGGTGCATGC
This sequence comes from Actinia tenebrosa, assembly GCF_029948245.1. Classification (NCBI taxonomy): domain Eukaryota; kingdom Metazoa; phylum Cnidaria; class Anthozoa; order Actiniaria; family Actiniidae; genus Actinia; species Actinia tenebrosa. Next base: position 1,975,682 of record NW_028292586.1, on the reverse strand, counting down.
GGTACGTATGTTTAGCAGGATGCGCCTACGTATATGGCGTAAATCCTTCCAATTAAAACATGAGTTGTATTCTTATTTTCAGCTTGTCCGCCTGATTTCTTTAACGTAACGTGGTTTGCTTCATTACCATCGAATATTCGTGTACAGCGGTGTCCTCATGGGTCTATTGGTAAGCACAAGTTGCCAAAGTAACGTTGAGCTGGGAGAGAAGGGGGATTCGTTCACACGTTTGAACCACCCCTCGCCACCCCTTATTTATTTATTTATTTATTGATTGATTGATTGATTGATTCTTTGTTTGTTTGTTTGTTTTTGTTTTCTTTTGTCTTGATTTGTTTTGTTTTGTTGTTTTTTGTCCTTATTTCCGTATATGTCTCTTTATGGAGAAGAAAGTCAGTTGTCATCTCATTTACGATAGGAACAGCAAGAAGAAGGTGTAGCGAGAACGGCCAATGGGAACACCCTGACTACACACAGTGTGTCACCCAAGATATATTGGACCTAAAGCACAGGGTCAGTAGATGTTCGTGCAACACGCACTCTCTTCATATTGACAGACCCAGGGCCCGGTCGTACGAAGTCTGGATAGCGCTATCTGGCAGATAAATCCTTATCCAGTGGATAAGTCGATGCTGTTATCCAATAGATTTATCTAGGGTTGTCTCAATGTAGATTCAATGTGTTAGTTAGCCATGCTCTGACTTTGATCGGCCCAGAGGTTGTTTTAAGGTTCAAACTGTGAGTTAGCCATGTCCTGACTTAGGTCAGCCCAGAGGTTGTTTCAGGGTTCGATCTGTGAGTAACCATGCCCTAACTTAGGTCAGCCCAGAGGTTGTTTCAGGGTTCGATCTGTGTGTTAGCCATGCCCTGACTTTGATCAGCCCAGAGGTTGTTTTAAGGTTCAAACTGTGAGTCAGCCATGTCCTGACTTTATCAGCCTAGTATAATAAAATTTGGAGGATGTGTCCCGTCTTGATCACCATCTTGATTTTCCAGATGGACACAGCGCTGAACAAAACCACTCCTTCACCGAGCGAGATACAATCCATACTGGATGATTTAGTCCGGAAGTCTCACCGTGAGAAAGGCGACGCTAAAATAGCGGGTGATATCAAAACCTGTACTCAGATACTCAAAGAGGTCGTTGATTATAATACCAAGCACACGGGTGATACGGAGACAAATGTGGATAATATACGGGTATGTGCATAACTAGTTGGTAGCAGGCTTCGAATTTTTTTATTTTATGCGGAATCCCTGTGTATATGACGGGAAACTCTAGGCATGATAAGCATGCGCGTATGTGTTGGCGGGAAAATGGTACTTTGACCTTCTCTGGCCAAGACCTTGCAACGTCATCGTTACATAGTTCTAGTTATTGGTTTTCTTACTTCTTTTTCATCCATCCCTCCATCCATTTATTCATCCAGCTATCAATTTACTGACTCTCACAATCCGTCCATTCATCCATCCTTGCGTCCGTCGTCCGTTTATCAGTCTTCCATTCATCCATTCTTTCATTCATGCATCAATGCATGCGTGCATCCATCCATCCATCCACTTCAAAAATTAATATTTCCCTCCTTCCTTTCATTCTTCCATCTTCTCCTTTCATCCCACCCTCTCATCCATCCATTTTTCTCTTAAAATTTCATTTTTTCAATTATTCCTTCCCAGAACTTCTTGTCTTCAGCAAGTAACCTCCTTGATTACGAAAATAAACAAGAATTGGTGATTTTACAAGAAGTATGCCTATCATTCTTATTATCGACTGTGCGCCATTTGATTACAGTTTCATTAATCAATTATTGCATCTTCTCCTACAGTCTGACAACATTACGTCCCTTTTGATCTACGTGCTGGAAGGATTTGGTCTACAAGCAGCTGGAGGACTAGAAACTAGTGCAAGTCGCACGAAGCAATACGTTGCTGATAACTTAGGTAAACTGACCAGTCACGTGACAATTGATTTACCTGTTCATAACTTGAAGGCAGCTAGTGAAATGATGTGATACCATCTTCATCATCATCATCTTCATCATCATCATCATCATCATCATCATCCACATCATCATACACTAATTAATTCAAAATATATTATCATAATTAACAACAACTACATGATTTTATGACATTTTACTTGTCTTATTAGTTATGGGTATAACACTGGTGTCGATGGCGTCACCTGATGACGTCACATTCCCCAATTACACCGATCAGCATATGACTTCACGGTCTGAGTGGAACTCGATGCTAGAAAAAAACTACATAGTTCTACCCAAGTCTACATTCGACAGCAATAACAAAATAAAGAACAAAGGTAATGTTGAAAATAACCTAAGGCTCTGGTCAATCATCGAACTTCACATGAGCCGAACCTAATTGAAACAATGGATAACAAGGCGGTCTTTTTTTATGTCATTGGGTTCGGCTCAGTTGAAGTTCGACGTTTGTATTTGGTCTTATTTCCAATAGACCAGTCTACTTTGGACGTATTTTTTCCCCATTTCAGACCACGTATCTTTTTCTTTAGCACTATTACTTTATTTACTGGTAGTGCTTGGAATTCATGATACATATTATGGACTTGACATAAATACACTATGTACAAATATATAAGTACAACTATGGACGCTTCGAATTTTGCAATTGTTAATTGAGATTCCTTCAATTGCTCGCTTACATTTTTTCAGTTCTTCCCAACAAACTGACACTTCATATTGTTTTTTGTCTTTTTAGTGAGCAGAGTTTCAAGTTTTCTTTACAGAACCCTATCAACATTTCTTAACATTCCTAGGTATGAATGACAGTTTTTATACAGACTTCTTTTGTTGTCCATAGAGGCTTTGCACCATCACGTGATAGCAACCATGGAAGGAGGCAGGAACAATAGAGCGTTTTCAGTCACGTGAGAAGGCAGCCATATTGGTGTACCACACAATAGAAACTTTCTGCACAGTTTTTGCATAAAAATAGAGTTCAATTCCTCGAGGATAGAAAATGTACACCAATATGGCCGCTGTAACGTCACGTGAAAAAACCCTATAGCTGTGTTATTACGGTTGAGCCCGCAATGAGATATTCTTTTGTTTTAAGAATAATACAAGTGAGACTATGGATCGATACAATGCTTGTCGTATCATTTGCACGCATTAATAATATCTGCCATTGAATCTGGTTTAATCTGATTTACAAAAGAAAGAATTCAGTTTCCCAGGAGAAAAAGACTATTGTTGTATTTTATCCTCACTGCATACTCATTACCGAGTCACGCGAATTAAGATATGGAAGGTGACCGCGACTGCTGGCAATGAGCATGCGAAAAGCATGCGATGCGTCGTCAACCGCCACCAGGGGAGGTAGGTGGGGTGAATCTTCTATTCTCTCCTTAGCCAGCTTCCGACGGAATGATTCAAGGATCTGGGTGTGACCCTTATATATGCAGGGGTCGCCAGGCATTACACCTGCACTGCGCAAACTCCAATGTCTATAAATGGGGGGTTGCTAAATTCCTACGTGAAACGCCAATTATGTATGCAGTGAGAATAGTGCCTGGCAATCTCTTGGCTCTGTTTTTTCGTAGTTTATTGTGAGCCAAAAAATACCTACGACCGTTCATTTTTTTTTTTTTTTGCGTTTGTCCAGTGCATATAGTAAGGTTGGTGATGAGTTCTTACTGAGTTCCAACGTAATATCTGCTTCTATTAAACCTTCTGTGTCGCTGAGGGATCCCGTCAAGACTATCTACGGTAAAGTTCAGGTAAGATACCGATAATTGCGTAGGTTGATAGGTCGATGGATGGGTGTGAGTAAGGTTATGGATATTGAAATAGTGTGGATGTAGGATTGGCTATGAGTAAAAAGTGTTTTGTAGTTATGGATTTAGGTATTTGGAATACTCCCTTTTCGAAAAATATATTTCACTTTCGGAAAACTGCGCATGCGCCAAAAATTGCATATTGTTATGGATCGATATTGGAATTGTTATGATTGGTTTCGGGTAGCTTCTGTCGTTTTACACTATCTTCACATTTTTATCAGGATCCAGACAAGCCTCTCGCCTGTGTCTTTTGGGATTTCAGTCTGTAAGTCACGTGTTTATTTAATTGGCCACCATGGTAATGATTAATACGGTTAAATAATAACAGCATTCATTTCTTCATAGAAATTCTAAAAAAGGCGCTTGGTCACGTGATGGTTGTAGTCTGTCGTCACGTGACGGCAGCAAAATCACGTGTGAATGTAATCACCTGACTAACTTTGCGGTACTGATGGATATATCTAATGTTAAGGTAGACATATTTTTTAATAATTTATTACTAATTAATTAAATATTAATAATAATTGATAGTTTTCTCAAAATATTTTTTTCTCATTGATGTGTGATGTAGTTTTGCCAAACTTTTGTTACCTTTTTTTTTAGGGACACGAGTTTCCTCTGCGCATTATTTCGTCAGTTGGTTGTGCGGTTTCTCTTCTCGGTCTTGTCATAACTCTGTTCGTCCATTTTATTTTCTGGAGGTAGGTATTGTGGAAAGCGGGAGAGAGAGAGAGAGAGGGAGGGAGGAAGCCACAGTGGATTGGTGCATGTAGCCCTGTGTGGCTTTACAGAAAATGGCAGATGATTGGTTCTTTTTATCTCCAAGGAACTTAAAGTCAGAGAAGACGATTATTCACGTGAACCTATGCGTTGCTCTTTTGACTGCCAACATCATTCTCCTGGCGGGTTTGGAGAGTACCAAGTATAAGGTGGTTATTAGATGTAAGAGGGTGAAATATGAAAAATAGGAAGGAGGGAGGATGGAATAAAGGAAGGAAGGAAGGCAGGCAGGAAGGAAGGAAGGAAGGAAGGATGGATGGAAGGAAGGATGGATGGAAGGAAGGATGGATGGAAGGAAGGAAGGAAGGAAGGAATGGATTAAAGGAAGGAAAAAAGGATGGATACGTGCATGCAAGTGGATATTTGATAAGAAAGAAAAAATGAGAGAAACGAATGAACATTAAAAGAGAAAGGAAAGAAAAAAGGAAATGAAAGGAAATCAAGAGGAAAGAAAAAAATAGAGGGCGCAATGAAGGCTAGCATCTTTCCCAATGTACAAGTGATTTGTTCAATAACTTGTGTTGCACATGTTCGTACCTTTCAGTCATTATGCACAGCTGTAGCAGTCCTGTTACATTACTTCTTCCTATGCGCCCTGGCCTGGATGCTTGTGGAGGGAATACAAATATACGTTGCCATAGTGATGGTTTTCCAATTCGAGAGGAAACGAAAATATTTCTACCTGATTGGTTGGGGTAAGGACACTTGATTCTTATTCACGTGATTAATATCTGCCAGGATAATTCTATGTTACCATGGCAACCATGGTCTTAAGGGTTAATGATAACCTTAACTTGTCAGGTACGCCGTTGATGATCGTCGGGATTTCAATGGCTGTGACACAGATGAAAGGATATGGAGGAGAAAATGCGTAAGTCTTTGCAGTAGCTGTTATTACAGTTGAGCCCACAATGAGACATTCTATTGTTTTGAGAATCATACAAGTGTGGCTATCGAGTCGATACAATGCTTGTTGAGTCATTTAAATCTCATTTGCATGCATCCACAATATCTGCAATTTAATCCATATTTATCTAAATGAACCCAACCTCGTGGAACTCTTTTACTCTCGACCCCTAAACTCTGTATTTCTTTCTGCGCATACTTCTTGAAATGACGGAGACTCAATCTCGTTCCCAGAGCCTGCGATCTCTTGGTCAGCAATGTTCTCATCGAGCATGCACAGTAAGAAAGACAGGTCAAAAGTGGAAGTCTGTATGCGACGCGCCTGCACCACAGGGATCCCATTATGTCTATCCTAAGACGATCTATGTTTAAATCTTTTTGTTTCAGTTGTTGGCTGTCCAGTGATGGTGGTTTGATTTTCGCCTTCATTGGACCCGTCCTCGCAGTTGTACTGGTAATAGCATTTGTAATTTCTTTTTTATGAGACTTTTAATCACTAACAAGTTAATTGTATCAACATTAGTATCATCAACGTCATATTTTCATCATCGTCATCCAATTATCATTATCAGACATCTCTATTACCATCATCAGCATCATTCATCATCACTCTCATCAGGCATCATTGTTGTCGTCGTCATCTCACCATCGTCGTCATCACCATCATCATCATCATTGTCATCATCATCATCACCATCGATATCATCACCATTATCCCCATCCCCATCATCACCATTATCACCATCATCATCATTATCATTATCATTATCATCACCATTATCCCCATCACCATTATCATCACCATCGATATCATCATCATCACCATCATCATCTTCGTCATCGTCATCAATATTAGGCACCATCATCAGTAGCTGCACCATCATCTACATCACCATCATCTACGTCACTATCACTACCATCGGATAGATTTCTTGATTTTCATTGATTTTCATTTCAGGTCAATATCATAATATTTATTCTTGTTATGCGCGCCATGATGACAACACATAAAATGATATCAGCGGATGATATCCAGAAAGCCAGGTAACTAACTATATATATATGTGTGTGTGTGTGTGTGTGTGTGTGTGTGTGTGTGTGTGTGTGTGTGTGTGTGTGTGTGTAAAGTGAAGAAATCGCACTACCATAATTCGTTCCCTACACTGTCCTACTCGCGAGCGACTACACGCACTCACACACTCACACACACACACACTCTCTCTCTCTCTCTCTCTCTCTCTCTCTCTCTCTCTCACATACACTCTCTCTCTCCCCCACACACTCACACTCTCTCTCTCTCTCCCACACACACACGCACACACACACACACACACACATATATTATGTTTAGTTATATATCGTCGTTGTTGTTGCTGTTATTGTTGTTGTTTTTTATTATCGTCTTTATGTCGTCTGTGCTGTAGATTATATGATTATGCTACAGTAGAATACGTTTCCACACATTTATCTTCCCATCCTATAATCATGATTCAAACTTTACTCATTAAGTTAAATAAACTCAGTCGGCTTTTTGTACAGTAAAGTGAACTTGACTTTCACCTCTGATTTTAATATTAATGTGTGCTAATGCTTAACTAGAGAAGAGGTTTCCACTGGATAAACAGGCTGCACGTTATCTTTTATATATCATGGCTATTATCTCGCGCAGCGGGGGTTAAGTGCCGAAATGTGAGAGATCATCAATCTCTCTAATGATGAACGTAATCTCGCCGGATGCTCGTTAAAGTGCTCAAAATCTATCATATTTGGGTGAAGGGTGAATCTTTAAGAAAATAAAATTCAAGCACGTTTTTTTGACTTGAAATTTCATCACCTGATGACAGCCATATCAATTCAAACAAAACGCTCGCTCTGATTGGTCAATTACCGTTTTATATAGCTCAACATAGCACGCGGACTCGTTATTTACATTTTTTTTACATTCATATTTAAACAGGAAGCTTCTTCACTTATAAATGTGATTTTCAAGAAGGTCCTGATAAATAAGATATTTTGACAACAATATGTAAAAAGAGAATTTGGAGGTTGAATATCGAAACCAGCTCGTTACTGAAGAGTCAACATCATTATTACTAGTATGTAAAAATGTAGAAGATGAAAAGTTCAGATTATTTAGGTTTACAAGTTTAAAAGAAATTCGATTATAAAATGGCTAATCTTAGAAAATGTTTAAGTGTATCTTTAACACATTTGTTGTAGAGTCGCTGGAAAATGCTGTGCTGTTCTTCTGCCTTTACTTGGTCTGACATGGTTATTTGGTGTCCTTGCTATTGATAGCAGCACCGTTGTCTTCTTATATCTGTTCGCCATCTTTAATTCTCTACAGGTAAAGTTTCACTCACCATGTTCTATGTGATATGACATTAGGGACGTACTGCGCATGTCGGGTGACGTCACTTGATTTATCCCTGTAATTTGCATATTTGGCGGGAAAGTACCGTAGTCTTCTCATATCTATTCGCCATCTTTAATTCTCTACAGGGGGAGGGACGTACTGCGCATGTCGGGTGACGTCACTTGATTTATTCTCTCTGTTTTAATTTGGGAAAGTACTTTGAATATTTGGCGTGAAAACGGGTTGAAATGCGATGCATTTCGTACCGTGGCTATGTTATATATACAAAAGATTCATTAAGAATTGCGTTCGGTAGTGATTGCGTGACACTGAGTAATGTCGTAATGTGCTCTGAGAATTAGTTTTCCGAAACATGCCATTTACCTAATGTGTCCCGTGATGCATTACAAAGGATTACGGCTATAATCCGTAGCCTCAACGTACAAGGTCTCTACTTCGTATATTCTTGATTAGTTTGTTAAATATTCTTTGGGGGTAGAGATGAATCTTGTCTTCTCACACCACAGGGAACCCGAAAGAAAAAAAAGTAAAAACAGACGTTGTTTGTGAAGGCTATTTTTTGATATTTTGAAGAAACGAATTATCTAGTATTTTTCATAAACATACCGAATTCTCCGCATCGTTTCGCTAGACGGCTTCTTCTCGATTTAGCCGTTCATTGCACGCTATCAAGGTCATCTGAGATCGTACGAAACACGAGCTGAACACGTCCTTTACATTCAGGTTTTATTCGTCTTCATAAAATGTAAAATAACACTATAACAAGATAAGATTTCTTTATAAAGCTTTCTTACTTCTCCTATTTTTTAATATTTTTCGACCTCCTGATAACTGTCCCTATGATCCTCCTATTTTCTACCATCAAGTTTTTCATTTTTCATTAAAACAACAAATTTTCTGGGGTGTCCACGAATGATGTTATTCTATACAACGAAGGCAAATATCACGCCGTCAATCTCATTGGACAATTTCGTTGACCTTTGATTTTTTTTATAAGTGCGGCAATTTGTCTAAAGATCTTTGATCTAGCGTTAATTAGGTCGTGATGGGAATGGAATTTATCGAGGATTTAAATCCCCCTTACGCACCCCCCACCCCCTGCATTCCCTCGAGACTAAGCTAACGCACGCAACTACAATGACTTAGTAAATAACAAGGATTGAAGAACAAGATCAATCACGAGCCTGTTTAGCAAGCGACTTTATCAGATCAGTTAAAGACGAGCGACTGTAGCATCGATAGATAAAAAGTCGACAAGGGCTAAGCGCTAATCAAGATTAAGTGGAATTTTAAACTAAGGAGGCGAGAGCTGCTAGATTAAACATGACTCTAAGAGATATTTGATCTACAATTACGATTTTCGGGATTAAGATTATACTAAGATTATTATTTTTTTCATTAAGGTAGGAAAATTTATCGCTGCGATCTTTGAAACGCTATCATTCAAGTATAGAAAAAGTATTATGTTCACTTTAATAGAGTACATTAAAAATCACACTCACAATACTATCCATTGATATTTTTCTAATAAATCAATTGACAATTTGCAAAGCTTGTTTTTAAAAATAAGCTGGTATACTATAAAGATATATAGAGAACATATATGCACTAGTCAAAGAGTCAGCTGAAATTGCCAACACCACCCCTCCCCCGATCCCCGGGACAGGACGGGGAATTAACGCGGCGCAACCGGGGGATTTGATGCGCACTTTACAGCGGTCTTCTCCGGGGTCGGGGGCTTCAATTGACTAGTGCATTAGAATGTTCTCATATTTACGAAAAGAAGAAGAGACCACAAAGGCTCATCTTTCTCGAGGTACCAAAATTGCTGCTCACCCACAAGGAAATGTTGGAATTAAGTTGAAAACGCGAGCAGCCAAACCAAATTGATGGATAACGAGGCGATCTTCTTTGAAGTTATTAAGTTCGGCTCGTGTGAAGTTCGATGTTTGACCTGAGCCTTAGTGGTCTATCACTAATAGAGCACTAGTAGCTCAGCCAATCAGAGCACAGGATTTGTGATAGACTATTAGTAGGTTTATACTATTTAGCAATCATTCCTCGGGCCCGAATGTCCTATTGTGACTCGTAGGCCATGAGGGCGAGAGCTCAACATTCCCTTTCTCATAACTGGTCTCTAAAAGGTTCCTACATGCATGTTGGCGTCCTTCTCTCACTGGTCTTCAGACCCCTTCCCACCCCTTGGAAATTCCAATTCCAAATCTAATTGTTTTAGTTAAATCCAACTAGTCGACTAAATTAAAAATTAAATTTAATGTCTTGGGTTTTCAGAGCCTTTTCGCTACTAGTAGGCTGGAAGTCTAGTAGTAGCTCATCCAATCAAAATTTGAATAATAAAGTATAGCTCACACCGTATCGTGCTGCAGTGAATAATGTCTCGTTGTTTTCCATTCCCAAAACAACCTCCAAAAAGATGTGTAAACTCGTAAACTCCACTAAAATGATCTTTGAATTAACGATTTTGCCATAAGCGCAACTATCGCCCTGGGGCAGGAAATAATGGCGAGATAACCTGCACTAAAAACAATTATTCAACAACAATCATGATCTATAATCTTTTTTGTACCTGTTTTTACTCTTCTTATCTCAGCTGACCTTATTGCCTTCTTTCAAGTCCTTGACCCCTTTTTACTTAGTATTTTTAACAATAATATTTTTCACTACCCCAGAGTCAGGCGCCGATTGCTGCCGTGGTAGTGACGAGTACCGTTTCTGATTTCCTTGTGAACATGTTTTCAGAGCGAGCACAGTTGTCATAGAAACAGTGCTTGATTTCGACCAAGAATAATCCACGGTTGTACCCCAAATCATATGGTCTAATTTCGCTTGTCATGTTCGAGTTTCACGATATGTTTTGTCCAGTTTTTCTTGGGCTAGAGATCTGAGTTAGTATCAGACTTGATGCTTATCATGTATTGAGCTGTGTTTGGCTCGTCTCCTTCATTTCTAAGCGTCACCCTCCTCCGCTTGTAGAAGATTATTCTTTTCATCACGCCACGGAAGTCCTTTTTAGCGTATGCATAAATCGGCGCATTTACGAGGGATCCCAGAGAGAGTGTGACCCAAGAGACCATCTGCAACGCCTTCGGAATCAAGTCTTGTCTTCCTATATTCCCCACGAAGGTCATATAGACGACCGGCATCCAGCTGACAATAAAAATAGCTGCGATTATAGCAAATATTCTTGCTACGTACGCTTCGCTGGTGACTCTCTTTCCCTCTTGTCTTGCCTTCCCTTCGTCATCTCTCGCGGGATCTAATCGTGCGAGGTATTTAACCTGGCGTACGACATGCTGAAAGATCCTAATATACCCCAAAAGGATCAGAAAGTATGGGATTACAACTCCCAAAATGACTAAAAAATACACGTAAACCTTGTGTCCGGTTTGGGTAAAGTTCGATGCATAAAATAATGGAATCAAAGATACGGAAATCGGCACTAACCAGGACACAATTACCACTACGAAAAAATATCTGGCCATGAACGTGTCGTACACAAACGGATGCAAAACGATTAAATATCGATCAAAAGTTACCGACATGAGTGTAGTGATGTTGGCTAAGAGAACCATGGACAAGATGTAGCTGTTGATGACTTCAGAGGCGTTAGCGAGGAAGAGGGGAATGATCAAGGCTCCGTAGAGGAAATCAGCTACTGCCAGTGACACGATGAAGCCGTTGGTGTAAGTTCGAAGAGATTTGTAGCAAATAACTAAAACACATACCACAATGTTCTCCAACGCGATAAGAGTTCCAAGAACACCCAGAACAACGTCCAAGACTACCATGATTTGTGTCTCACTCGTTTCCTTCACTTGGTAAGAATAACTCTTCGCCTACCTTGAAGGATAGCAACCAAAAATTCCCAACTTTTTCTCCACGTACTGCTCAGCTTGTTAAGTCGCGAGATGTGTACAAGAACAGTTGATATGCAGTATGCTTGTTTTATAATTTACAGTGTTGTCACCTATTGGCCCACTCTTATTGATGGCATGCTAATTACCCAACACTTGTTGTCAACACAATATTAAAACGGCGGAAAAGGCAATCGAGCGAATACCTCGAAACATCTCGCTAATTAAATCATTTAAGGAACTACTTAAAGATTGTCATTACAGTCACTGAAGTCATAAATAATAGCATTTCACAAGTTGACACTGAAAAATCTTGAATTACCAGAACAAAATACTCTATGGTCGAAAAAACAGGGTCCACGTTGCGTCTAGTCTTCCGGCGCTCTGATTGGACAGAATTTGTTTTCGTGTGCTCTAATTGGTTCCGATAGGAAGCCACTTCAAAGTCACGGTACTGTAAGTGGTTTCACTCAGTCAAGTAGGCATTTCCACGTGAGAATGATAAATGTTTCATTGTTTGATGGCAGCTTGAAGTATCAAACCTAAGAATTTGTCGTCCGCCTTTCCGTTTTGATTTAATAAATATAAATTGATAGATATTTGATAAGGCTGTTTCACACCTTCACACGCTTTGATTGAGTGTGAATTGGAATAATTTCTAGTAATTGCATTAATTTACTTAGTTTATCATTCGTGTTCATTTAAAGCTGATATTTTATTATCGCGTGCACACAGTTTTTTGTTTACTTTTGGGCTTTGTTTTTATCAAAAACACCAAAAAAAATTATGTCGAAGCTGAAAGAGCAATCACAAAAGCCAGCTCTTAAAGATAATATGTCTGTCAAAATATTACGATATTGGCTGCACAGGATTCCTTTTTGTCATGCAATCTATAACTGCAGTAGAGCTTTCATTCTTATTGCATTATTACATTTATTTATTCATTTTGTCTAAAAATGTAGCAAATTATTTGCCTATTAAAATACACAATTTTCTTTACAGTCCCAAGTAGTATTTCAGTTTCGAAATTTTGTCAAAAAAATTCTTTATGAAATCTCTCATGCAAAACATGCATGAAAAAATTCAGATTTTGCATTATTTTAGTAGACTGGATAATTCATCTTCCTGTAAATAATGTAGACTTGCAATTGGCTGACTGCCGAGAATTGAGTTTATATATATATATATATATATATCCGAAGCTCACTTAAACACTCGTATACTAGTTATTAATACTATAAACATTACTTTTTCGAATGTCTTAAGCTGCAAATATCGAATTCTTAAAGAATAGTGGAGCGAAAATTTAAGTCAGAAGTCGCCAACCTCTGATAACTATTCAAGGGCTGTAACTTTAAAGTGTTTTAGTAAACAGTGTAATTTCGGTAGTTGATAGGCTACATTAGATAAACAATCTTAAGTGCACCCAACCCAACCCTTGATACAATGCTTTCAGTATTGATTCTACATAAGTGCATACTTGAATGATAAAATATTTCTTCCTATGAAATGGCGTCTATAAGTTTTAAAGATTTATACTTTTATTATTTAATTTTTATTATTTTTAAATAAAGGTTTCATTAATTTATTCATTCATTCATCCATTCGTTCATTCATTCATTCATTCATCTGTTCATCCATTCATTCATTCATTCATCCATTCATTCATCCATCCATCCATTCATCCATCCATCCGTTCATTCATTCATTCATCTATTCATTCATTCATCCATCCATCCGTTCATTCATTAATTAATTTATTCATTCATTCATCCATTCATCCATTCATTCATCCATCCATTCCTTCCTTCCTTCCTTCCTTCCTTCCTTCCTTCATTCCTTCCTTCCTTCCTTCCTTCATTCATTCATTCATTTATCAATGCCAGTGGCATCATCCCAGGATTCATTGAATATACAATTGTTTTAACTGGTTCACACAAAAAGTATTTAAAAATCATTGTCGTTATACCCAAGGTTTCCATAATGTTTATTGTAAATTTGTTGTCTCACAATGACATAACTGTTTAGGATCACAAGTTAAAACAAATACACTCAAAGACGTGTTCCATGTAATTGACATCTGTTTTTCTAATAAGAATTTTTTTTAAGCAAAGTTTATTCTGAAGATAAAAACTGGGTGCTCAAAGACGACCTGTAATTCTAGACCATTCCATAGTCATATCCATTAACTATTACAATATTGTTTTTATAGATTAACTCTCCAATCCCACCCAGAAATGATCACTTAACCCAGGGTTAAAAAATAGTGCTCATTTCAGGTTCTTCAGAATAGTTTATCGATATCTTGTTCTTTGTTTATTGATTAGTTTCGAAAAAGAACCGAAATACCAATAAAATACAACGTTGATTTTGTAAAAGTTCGTTTTCTTACACTAAATTTGCCTTCGAAATTCGACAGAGAGAAAGAAACTCGTGATGCAAAGGATTGTGGAGCGGAATTTGGAAACATGAAAGAGCGGAGCTTTCTGATCTCCAATTCTGATCTCCAATTCTGATCTACATTCGTATAAATAGCTGTATTGTCAAGCTACCTTTTATTTTTATTTTTCAAAGGATGGTCGGTTATTAGAGGTTTACTGCCGTAATAATAATCGAACCTTTGCTAAGAATGGTCGATACAAGAGGTTCAATTGCATATTACTGTAGATTACCCCTTTTTATGACCAGTTAATTTATGATGCTGAACGCGGTCGATATGAGAGGTTCAACTCTTTTCCAATATTTTTAATCGATTGTTTTTTTTAATTTTATTTCAGGGTTTCTTCATATTTATCTTCCATTGCCTCCTCGACCTCCAGGTAAGAAGATTTCAAACAGAGATACCAAACCTCTAAGCTTGATATTGCCATAAAATGTATTTTTGTTCCCGGGAATCCTTACTCTATGTTTAAAGAACTCTTTAGTAGCTTGGGCGTAATGTTTTCCCATTTCAGACCACGTTTCATTCCCTAGAGTATAATTTCTTTGTTTAACGGTTGCGCATGGGAAGACACATGAATACTGATACAACTTAAACAAAGAATCTTATTCTCAAGAGAATGACACGTGGTCTGAAATGGGAAAACATTACGCCCATGCTGAAAAGTCCTATTTCGTTAACGCATACTTTACGACCATCAACTAAATTTGTATTTTTTTCCTCGAAGGTCCAAACCGCTGTTAAGAGCTGGTCAGTCAAGAGAGAACGAACAGAATCGAACCTAGGCCTGCGCGCACTCTCGTCTTCATCCAATCCAAGCAACAGGGTAAGGATACCAGATCATGTGTCATTCCCTTGAGTATGAATCTTTTGATTTTCTGGAGAAAATTTCTTGGGCCAAGAAGGGTTGAAAGAATAGACCATTTTTTCTTTGTATACATCTTGAAACCACTTGCAAGGGCGGTTTTACAAGCCATTATTTTTGCTGCATTTTTAGCTGGACACCAGGACGTCAAGTGCTGCATCTACGTTGCCAACAGACAAAAGACGCAAAAATAAAAGCGAAGTAAGTCTCCTAATATCACTGGCTAGCTAACCTGTGACACGCGTTCCATGCTCAAATATAGACAGGGTTCTTAGGGGTCAGGAAGAAGTCAGGGAAAAACACAGTCAGAGAAAAGTCAGGGAATTTTTATTTTCAAAATGGCTGGGATCCCTGATAAAAGTTATTTGAAATATCCTTCTATGCAGGAATTTAGTTTAATGTATAGGGATTCTTATGCGAGTTTTTTCAATTTGAACCAAGCTTTCGGCCATAGCGGCTATCTTCAGGGTTGTGAAAGGGATGGAGGAAATCTGGAGACCCCGGAGAAAATCCTCAAAGCACAGGAAAGAACCAACAAGCAACTCTACTCACATATAATTAAGAACATATTTATTACAGTTCTTATCATTTTTAGCTACAACAATATCTAATGATTGTATACTTTCCTGTTCATTTTCAGCAGAAGGACAACTTCGACACCGTAGTCGTATGAAGAGCCATTGCTAAGGTAACCAGACCATAATATTAGGAATAAATTATCCATTGAAATCTACACTTCAAACTACGTACTTAAAATACTTGTAGTCACCAAAATGGATGTGGATTGGATTACTTTCGCATGGTTGTCTCAAGCTTTATTTTTCATTCATGGTTGTCTGGAACAGCATCTGGTGCGATCATTTTATGCTTTGAGCTCGTTTGACATGTGTGGTGCCTTACTGAATTAGCAGTAAAACTTTACAGCAGTTACTCCATGAAGAAGTTTGAGTAGGACCATCGTCTTTAATACTTTGAGCCTTCGTTCTTATGGATCAGCGGCTATACATAATATTTATGCGTGTTGTCTTAACGATAAAACATTACAGCACCTTCGTCCTTAATACTTTGAGCCTTTGTTCTTATGGATCAGCGGCTATACATAATATTTATGCGTGTTGTCTTAACGATAAAACATTACAGCACCTTCGTCCTTAATACTTTGAGCCTTCGTTCTTGTGGATCAGTGGCTATACGTAATATTTATGCTTGGTGTCTTAATTAACGGTAAAACATCACAGCAGTTACAACATAGTGGAGTCACGTGGTACAACTTCGACTGCTGTAGCATGAGCCTTTGTTCCTTTTGATCAGCGGCTTGGCTTACATAAATTGTACTACAACTTAATAAAGTCTACCAAAATATCTATAAATGGACTTCTATATGTGTCCTCTAAGATCACCTGGGCCTACTGTGCTTTTGGCCAGCAGCTACACTTTTAGTGATGCAATATTATAATAAGTGGAAGAGAGATGTTAACAGGACACTACCTGATTTGATTCTGGATTTTGCATCACCTTTTGGCTAGCAACTTACACTTATGGAAAGACATGCGCCAGTAACTGGAGTAGTACTATGCATATGAATAGGACTTTTCATTGGATTGTGAATTCTTCATCTAACCTGAGCCTTCTCTATTTATGGTCAGCAGCTACACTTATACTAACGCATAATACAAGTCACTGATTTATTTATGTGATCGGACGTATTCTTTGAATTTTGCCCTTGAGCCTTCACTTCTTTCGACCAGCACTTGGGCCTGTATTGAAACTGACGTTATACCAGCACAAAATGAAACATTGTTGTAAGACTAATAATAGACAGTATAAAAACTCATAGTTTGGTTTCTGTAGCATTTAATAGTCTTGTTAAAAACCGACATAAGTATGCTAAAATCGAGTCTCCTTCGTCGGCCTAATCCCTATGTTATAACAGAGAGCATAAATAAGAGAGAGAAAAAAACTTCTTAATAAAGCGCGCGCCATGTAAATCCCCGTTTGGGCTATGTTAGTAACCGGATGCAGTTTAAATTTTGCCTTACCCTTAAAAAAAAAAACTGTTCTAAGTCAGGGCACGGCTAACTCAAAGATTGAACCCTGAAAAACTTCCGGATTCATCTAATGGCGCTTTCAAATTCAGTCGAACCGATCGCTCCAAGCGGCTAGTTCTCAAATGGTAACCGCGACAGTAAGTAAGAGCCTAAAGTCGGGCACGACCATCTCGCATCCAAATTCAAATCTAGCGATTTCATAACCAATCGTACTGATTTGTATTTTCTTGGTTAACCACTAGGGCCCCCCAAAAAATTGGTTAAAAATATGAGTGTGATACAAGACGCTCGAATTTACTGCGCATGCGTCGTTTTGATAAATGAGTTGACTTATTTTACAGTTATCCGTCCGTTATAGCGCTACCAACGATAATAAGGATCTCTTGGTTCTATAGAGGCTACTCTGGAAAATCCTTGAACTCTTCTGTCGAAGGATACGTTAATATTTATAGTGGATTAAGCGATAGAGCAGATGGACGAAAATGAGATGTCGCCGTTACATAAATTCACTTCAAGTGGACAGGAAAGCGATCGATCGGTGATAGTCCGCGCCGGTTCGCACATTTAAAACGTGAGCCAGCTGAACTGAAATCTGAAAGTGAAAGTTGACCAGCGAAAATTATAAACATGTCCGCCATTGGAATAAAAAGATATAAATCATTAGTTGTTGTGTTACTAATATCAACCTCTTATAAGCAATTTTTTTTTTTTTTTTTTTTTTTTTTTTTTTTTTTTGTGGCCTGGACTGAAATCCATAATCTCAAGAGGAAAAGTGACACCTCAGTTTTTGCAAATTTTCTCGATTCTTATTGGCTCACATTTTTTCTCAGATCAGCTGGAGGTAGAAATACAAAAACCACACGAATAAATCCTACGGATTTTTGACTTTCGTTTCCCCTCCACCCTTCATAAAGTTTCTTCGTAAGATTGTTTAAAACGAACAGTTAAAGTGCTGGTCTTACGAAAATATTAATGACGCAAAAAAAATCCCAGATTTTCTATATGCTCAAATAGGTTATAATGTTCACCAATAAACAATAATTGGTTCGAAAAAGAAACTTTTCCCGTCTGAATTCTACTTCCGAAAATTGTTCAAAGCTCGTCCGCCATTTCTGTGAGCAGCGATTTTGTCGCTGCATTTTAATATATGTGTGACGTCATACGCGCAACTAGCATCCTTTTTATCCACACTGACTCTACAGCATTCTCTGTAAGAAGGCATGACTTGGCTTAAGGCTTGTTTTTAAATCAAAAATATTCGAAATTTGGTTGCAATTACACATTGTGAAAAGCCGCGAATTTTGAAAGGTTGCGCGTATGACGTCACTTCCTTCGAATCACTAAAAGTTGCCAGGAACGCAATCGCTTAATGGCGGACTCAAACGGCCAAACTTTACTGGCTAAATACAGCATCTTCCCAGTCTTGTATCGAAAAAGAATTTGGACAGTGAGCTATATTACGTATCTAGTTTTATATGGTACAATTTCCAGGGACGGTGTCATTTTCGTAAGACTAGCACTTTAAGGTCCGTTTAACACGCCGGCATAAGCATAAGCATAGAATAGAAAATCTTAGCTCCTTCTTGGAGTACCGAAACAGTTTGCGTAATTCAATAGAAACGACAAAAGAACCCAAGATTTAAGATAAAATTTAAATTCAAAATTGTTACACAGAAGTACCTGTAAATTTGAGATGGGATAAAATGACAGTTTCAGCTTGAGAAAATAATTGATCTTTCGATTCAAGCAAAAAGAAAACCAGTTCGGAAGGGTAAGTGAAATCGTTAGGAACATTAGTCTTCGAGTACCGTCATTTCCTGAAAAGAACAACTAGACATTTCGCTTTTCGTGAAACTTCTCATGTCTTCTTAAGAACAGATGTTCTGAAGCTTCCTACATAATGTTAGTCAGCTCTTTGTATCTAATTGAAGAAACTTTACTGCATCATTAAAGATACGAACATTAACAGATAAAGAAATATCCAATTCTGAATTGATCCTACTACGTCAATGAGATTCGAATCGACCAATGTCTGCTTTGATGAAGTCGTTAGTTTCAAGTGCGAAAGGTTCGCCAATCAATCTATAACACAGGCTATTGAACCCACGATTCCCAGATGTTTTAACTACTATTCATTACAGATAACTTACAATCAACTTTCTTGTTATATAAGCTTTAGAAGGGAGTGCTGACCGACACTGACATTCTACCAAAATTGGGCTTCTTCGATTCTGGCATTTCACTATAGTTCTAAACCCAGTTGGTAATCTTTTACTCTAACTAACTGGCTTCCACTAAGACGTGTTCAATTTCCTTGTCATAGTATCAAGTATATATTCACTTGGTTACCGACTTTTTTTTCTTTTTCAAACGTACCGTAAGCTACAAGGTTTGGATTTAAGATTCACCTAAACAAGATGAATAATTCTTCGTGCAACGTTTCTCAAGTCGTAAACAACCATACGTATACAACGATGTCTCCACTGTGTAGCCATTTGCAGTTCTGTCTTAAATACAATGAATCGTCTGTTTACATCGAAATGGTTGTAGTAATGTTAACAGTGGTGGACGTTTTTATAATCCTGACTACTTTGCTCTGCAATGGACTATTTATTCTTTCATTCTTCCTCTATCAGAGCCTTCACACGCCTTCGAACATTATACTCCTGAACCTCGCCATCGTAAACATAACGTTTGGAACTTTCGGTCTAATTTTCTGTTGTCTTTTTCAAACTCAGTTCGTTTCCTGCCAGAGAAAACTTTGTTTTTTTAAGAACCTTTACGTTTTCTTTTTCGGGACTGGGATGTCATTTACATTGACAATTTTTACATTCATAAGTTTGGAAAGGTTTGTTTGTATCTTCTTTGCGCTTCGTTGGGAAGAGATTTCAACGAAGCGACGAGCCTCGATGGTTGTTGCGTTTACCTGGGTCTTCTGGCTTGGGGTATCTTGTCCGTTGCAAGCTGTTGGTCGGTGGGACATCTTTGAAAACATTTACTTTGTCCTCGTAACCTCGAGTTTTTTGATCATTTTAATCACTAATGGATCAATTCTTAAAGAAATCCGACGTCATGAAAAGAGAATCGCTCAAGATGAAGTCTCGTCCAGCGCGGACGAAATCCGCAAAGCGCGGGAAAAAAAGCGCTCCAAAACGATCAGTTTGATGGTCGCGCTTGTTTTCTTGTGTTATTTACCGAGTGTCTTCCTGGTTATGCTGAGCAAAATTCCTTCAGTTGACCAGGTTGATCTGCAGTACGGATGGATGGCTTGCAGGACAATTTCTCTAAGTCATTCGACTTTCGACATTGTTGTGTATGGATTGAGGACCGAGGAGATAAGAAAGGCTTTCAAGAAAGTTCTGCTGAAGTTACGTGGGTCTGTCGTGGCACCCAACCAGCATACTTAAAGGGAACAGTATCGCAGCGGGAGCTCTCAGATGTTTTATTGTTTAGCCTTCTAAAAACTTAAAAATATAACTAGGGAACCGAAAACATTAGGAAATTTAAGCCATCTGTTGTTGATAGCAAACGTGAAGTGTTAGTTTTCAATGAGCAAAATATTCTTAGAATTAGTGAAAAAGAAGCGAAAAATAGTCCTAACTGTGAAGATTAAAATACCCCGGGCGATATATTCTTAGATTAAAAGCGCTTGATTTGCGCAAATATACGAGTTTTAGTCGTCTAAAGATCTTGTGTTCCAAGTCTTATTTACTAGAAGAGAATTATTTACTAGGTAAAATTTGTCGTCTTTGACTTCAAATTTATATTTTATTTTACAAACGTTTTAATCTATTAACGTTTCAATAAACAAATCCAAGTGTTGCTTTCGACGCGCTCGGAGGAACGTTTTTCGGTCTTTTTTTTTTTTTTTTTCTTATTTATTTATTTTTTCTTTCGTCGTAAATTGTTTTTAATGCTTTGAGATTTCTGAGTGGTTGAAACCAGTAATATATATATATAATGAAGATATTTTTCCCATTCAAACTTAACACACGTCTTTGCTCTTGGGAAATCTAAAAGGTTATCATCTCACGTGGGCGCGGCATGAATATGACGCACTTGTGGGGACTTGTCAGGCACTGAGAGACAAACTGAAGTCGTTCAATTGAAAGGCCACTAGATATTCATTCTTTTCTATACCTTCTCTAGGGACCACTTTTGATTTCACTCTACTTCTGACTCGATCCACTTCACTTTAATTCTGACGCGAGATGTTAGTAAGTATAGGGCCTCAATAACGATAAATTTTGCAAAATATCTACAGGAGTGACCCTATCAAAATAAAGAAATCTGTCTATCTCCTTTTCTGACTGTCTGTCTGTCACGCTCTTTGTTTCTCTCCCTCGTTAGTGTAGATGTGACTTTCTAAGTAATGTTTACAATATGAGCGGCCGTGTTGTATCGACTATGCAATCACGGCCGGAGGCGACTTTCGCGTCTGTGTTGTATCGGGCATGCAATCACTCGCCTCCGGCTCGTGATTGTATGGTCGATACAACACGGCCGCTCATGTTGTAAACAACTTGTGAAATCCCGTGAATTAAATGCGAACAGTAGTGCTGTATCAGAACAGTATACATCCACTAGTGGTTATATCTAATTAGCATTTTCATTGTAAGGTTGGTATCGGGTTTACATGATATTCACGTGACCTGATTTCTAAAGCTGTATTGGCTTAGGCCCTCATTAATTATTCATGAACTTTACAAGTAGCATACTTGAAGTAGTTTTTAAGCATCCGTGATGAAGCCCTGGAAGAACAATTAGTAATATTCAAGCCCATTAGCTCACTAGTCAAGTCAAGGCCTCACCACCATTTTAATGGGGCTTAAGAGCCTTCTTGCCGATTCATGCTCTCAGAATCCTTGAATCTTTGGTATTTATACATATCCTGCCAATCTGTGTCAGTCATGAACAGGTAATGCGTTTTTGATTTTATAAAAACGGATAATTTCCGGTAGAAAAGGCAAATACTTACATGCAGGTTTTTTTGTTAGTTTTTTTCCTGTTGCTGCTAGCTGGGGCAGGCACTGGATCACTGCGTTCGAACCTTTTCAACTTTCATAATTGACTAAAGACAACTGCGTGTTAAGCACATTGAAGTGATCCCATTACTCACTTGGTCTTTTCTTCAATTCTACGCGACCATTAACAACTGCAAAGCAACCAAGTAGAATGGATAATGCGATACTTGGGCATCATAGTGAGCGCACACGCAAGTGAGTGGTATAAATAAGGGTTTGATAGCAATAGCTTGCCAGAGGATTTAGCTTTGATCTTCTTAGATATCTTATTCTCTTGCTCGTGGTTCAGTCTAGCTTACTTTATCTTCAGCTGTCGTTCAATAGAATCAGTCGCCATTTGGAAACCAATAGACACACTAGATCCAGTTTCTCCGGCAGTTTCGTTATCTAGCCTTGGTTTGCGAAGCTTGTGTCAGTACGCTGTCTTGGGTTTCTTGTAGACGCATCTTCAAGAAAAACACTGTTTGCACAGAACAGTTTAGGGCTTCTTTTTTGACACCAATAACCTGGGGTACTACTGACTGGGCTCTGCCGTACTTATTTCCCTCGATAAACACTGTACGATAGACAAGCCTGACATTTGCAGTAAAATACCGTCCTGTTTTCCCTCATAGAGCACTTATGGCGAACAACACTACAGATAGGTCTCTCTCGGTGACATGCGAAGATTTACAGCTATGTTTTCGCTACAACGAGTCCTCCTTTTACCTTGACGTAGTAGTCGTGATTCTAACCATCCTCGACATCTTTTTTATCATCGCAACAATTCTTAGCAATGGGATTTTTATTCTCTCTCTCTACCGTTTCGAAAATATACGAAAATCCTCCAACTACCTACTTTTGAATCTGGCCGTAGGAAACTCTATTTTCGGGACTTTATCGTTATCGATTTGCGGCGTTTTTCAACTTCGATTTATCGATTGTAAACTAGACATGTGTTTTTACCAAGACATGTTTGTCTATTTGGCAGGAACAGGCTTGAGTTTGGGATTGTCAAGCTTTACACTTATAAGCATAGAGAGATATTTGTGTATCTTTTATGCCCTCAGCTGGCAGCGTGATTTGACTAATGTTCACGTTGCTGCAGTAGTTTTTAGTGTATGGATTGTTCTGGTACCTACTTTCAGTCTACTATACGGCTTCAACCTTTGGGCAGCGTTCTATATTGTCTACATAATGACCTTATTAATCAATATTCTAGCGTTATTGATTATTAATGGTAAAATATTCAAGGAGATTCGCCGACATGAAACTCGCATAGCCATGGAATCTCAAGGAGCTGCAAACGCGGAAGAATCGAGAAAAGTGCGCGAAAAAAAGCGCGCCAAAACGGTATTGTGGATGCTGGCGCTTTTGTTCCTCTGTTATGGACCAACAGTAGTTCTAGCTTTGGCAGCTAGAATACCTTCTATTGACCAAGTACGGTTACAATTCGGATGGATGGCTTGTAGGACGATATCTCTGAGTCATTCAGCATTTGCTATCCTTGTGTATGGATTGAGAACAAAAGAAATCCGAAGTGCTTACAAAAATCTGCTCAAAAAACTGTGCTGTTGTCGCAGAAATCATATAGCTTAATTTTATCCGCCATACGAAAAAAGTAGTTCGGTGTTTCTAATGAAACAAATGGTAAAATATACATGGTAAAAAGATGATAAAAACACTGAATTAATGAAGCGTAATTATATGGAGTTGAGAGTAACGTTTATGGACCAAACTGAGGATCGAGCTAGCAGGCAGCATACTGACCAACCAAGCAAGGCCTACTTCTTAAAACAAGTGTGTGAAGTCACTGAGATCAAACTATGGACCTCTTACTTTGCAGGCAGCACACTAACCAACCAAGCCACACTTGCTCCTTAGAACAAACGTGTATCTTTAAGATCAAGTTCTTGCTCAAAGCCGTTGCGCCCTAAAATTGTTTGCTACAAAATTTCTGATGCAAATCTCCTCAAACTCATTAATAATTCATGAGTTCAATGACCAATGGCGAACTTGCCTTGTAGTAACGTGCAAGCACCTTGATACTTGATCGATAACGGATCAAGACACTGATCAAAACACTGGTTTATCAAGAAAATATAAATATGGCGTAGATGGCGTGGGTAGGAGAGTGGAGCGAGCGGGGGAGGGGGGGGATAACCCCCCCTTTTCTTTTTTTTACGAAAAACCTTTTAATTTGCTCGCGTGTCTTAGAAGAACAGCAGCGGCTCAGTGTGATCTATTCCTCTAATTTGTGTCTTCAATCAATTCACTCAGCTACCGGAAACTTAAGTTATTTTACATGTTGATTGTCAGTCGTGTTACAAAGAGGAAATAGCAAACAAAAGGAAAGGAAAGGAAAGGAAAGGAAAGGAAAGGAAAGGAAAGGAAATAATAATAATAATATTGATGATGATTTTATATAGCGCCTTTTCCTAAAGTCCAAAAGCGCTTTACAATTGTATTAAAGTTATCTATAAACATTTTTGTATATTTACATTAAAATTGATGTAATTTATTAAAAGTCAATAATGAATATAAATATAAATACAAATATGTATACAATATAATATATATAAATAAGATATTATATATAGGTATGAGATATACTTGAATAAAGTATTTTTTGAATAAATGAGTTTTTAGATTTCGTTTAAAAGTGTCAATTGATTGGCTGGCTCGTAGATGATATAAAATCGTCCCAAAGTTTGGGAGCAAGGAAAGGAAAGGGAAGGAAAGGGAAGGAAAGGGAAGGAAAGGAAACGAAAGGAAACGAAGGAAACGAAGGAAACGAAAGGAAACGAAAGGAAACGAAAGGAAACGAAAGGAAACGAAAGGAAACGAAAGGAAACGAAAAGAAAGGGAAGCGAAGCAAAGCAAAGCAAAGGAAACGAAGAGAATGGAAATGAATGGAAAGAAAGGGAAAGGAAAGAGAAGCAAAGCAAAGCAGAGCAAAACCAAGCAACACAAAGCAAAGGGGGAAAAATATGCAAAGCGAGAGAAAATGTGTTGGGTGGCAGGTGTCCTATACTTGAATCTTCCCACCTTTCTCTCAGCAAAATAAACACCACTTAAAAGTTCAGTCCAATTAAAGGTATTCCTTGCCATTTTTCTACAAACATTTAATACTTTTAACGCAAATAACTCATTTTCTACCTAATTTTAATGCTTATCTCGTAGGTTTTCTATTAAAACGGACTTCAAAGGGCGCCGACAATAACTTAATTCAAAAAGCTTAAAACCATTGTCGTAATTACTGGAGTAGTTTTCCTTTAGGGTTACCCTTTGGCGGATGTTGTTTTGAAGCGTTTTATGTTGTCAACATTGGCTGGACATACACCTTATCTTGGCCGTAATGCTTTGTCATTTTAAACCTCGTTTTAGATTATATTCAAGTCTTTTACAAAAGTTATTGTAAACAAAGTTATTATCCACTCGGACGCTCTAAAACATGCCCAAGTTAAAAGGGTCCTTAAACATCATTAGCCAAAATAGTTCGTGCATTTCAGCACTGATATATGGTCATTTGAAGCTCATTTGTCATTTCAGTAGGAGTACGAGCATGCGCAGACATCTCCGTTGTCCTTAGGATAATATGAAGACCACTAGACTAGTTTAGGGCAGATGCTTTTTAATTTGATTTAAATAGACAATTTTACAGTTGATGTTTTTTTCAAGGGAAAGTTAAGCAAAAGAGAGTGCTTTTGATTTTAACTGACGTCACTATTACATAACCTAAAATGACGTCGCGTTTAGTACTATAACATATACATGATGCCAATTTTTCAATAACGTAACAAAAGGACGAAATGAAAATATATGACGTCACATTGTGTAAATGACGTCATTTTCTTCTAGCATTCAAGTGGTTGGTTTCTGCTGTTTCGTTATTTTTGTCGAGGACGACTTCTTTTCTTATTCCATCTAATAAAGGACCATCCAAGGGTCAATTAGGAACCTGTTTTGTCATTATATTTACATCCCTCTACTGCATGCACTCTATTAGAGGGTCCTTTTTGTGGACCCTTATTTTGAGTTACCTCCTGACCCTGGTCTTTATCTCCCTGGTTACCCTAGTCCCTTCTCGTCCTGTGAAGAATTTTCATTTCTTTTCCTGTCTTTCATTGCGTTCATTAACAATATCCGCATTAACAGTCGGTTCTTTTCTTCAAATCGTCTTGTAAAGGCAAACCATTGATCTCACTTGCATTGACGTAGGTTCTCTTGTCCCAAGACTTTTCAGCACCACCAAGACTGTCTGGCTCAATATAGGTCCCATTTTGCGTAGGATCTTCAGGAGGAGGACCCAGGGGTGAACGCGGTTTAATTTCATTGAAGTCCATCTTTTCATAAAAGTCGTCTGCTTCAGTATTGAGTTCATTACTTGACAGACGTTGGTTTGTTTTCGCTCTTGGTTTTAACCGAACATTCGGTATAGACGTATATTCAGGTTCCTGTGTATCGACCTTCGGTTTAGACGGACCGTTCGGTAGAGACGAGTATTCGGGTTCCTGTGTATCGACCTTCGGTTTAGACGGACCGTTCGGTATAGACGAGTATTCGGGTTCCTGTGTATCGACCTTCGGTTTAGACGAGTATTCGGGTTCCTGTGTATCGACCTTCGGTTTAGACCGACCGTTCGGTATAGACGAGTATTCGGGTTCCTGTGTGACGACCTTCGGTTTAGACCGACCGTCCGGTATAGACGAGTATTCGGGTTCCTGTGTGACGACCTTCGGTTTAGACCGACCGTTTGGTATAGACGCGTACTCGGGCTCTTCTCTTGAGTCCTGATGTTGTAAGTCGGCATCGGTTTGTCGGTTTAGCATTCCAGATGGAGGCACCGTAACATATCGTTCCTCATTTGCATCGCTTGTACTGTTGCTAAGGTTACCATTGGTTTTTATGTTTTGAGTATTTTCATGGTTACCGTCCTTATTGCTGTCACCTTCAAGGTTGACTCTCAACTCTTTCAGTTTGTTGTCTTGAGCTTCTTCGGCTGGACGCGGTTGTGCTCGCGCTGCGTATGCGCGCTGGTTCAATCCATGGTACACAGGATTAGTTGACCCGCTAAAGTCTTCTTGCCAAGGCAAACTCTTGTTCAGGTTCAGTATTTCGTCCCTCAGGTCTGGTCCGATCTCCTCGTAGGTGGGGCTCAGTGGTACTTCCACTCCTGGTTCATCTTGGAAGCCTGGGTTACTGAATGTAACGTTCGGTGTTACCTCGTTTTTCTCCTTCTGGACGCGTTGTTTACGCTTCCTAATCAAAACAAGGTCCAGAATGATGTTATATGTGTTAACAAAGGAGTGTCATGATTTTAAACAACAAATGCGCATGCGCTTGCTTCTATATTTATACAGCTGCGCATGGCATGAGTTTAATGAAAATTCAATGCTGGACATACCCATGAGATTAATATGAAAAGTTTATACTGCACATGCGCGTGACTTAGATGAATTTTCTCTCTTTCAGGAAGAATTTTTTAATGTCTGCTTTAGCATCAACAATGCTTACCTATAGAAATAAAACAAGATTATGATAATAACCAATACGCATAGTACACCAACCACTGCTCCAGCTGCCGACACAGGAACACTAGAAGAACTTGAATCTCCGGAGCCATGTCCTTTATTTTCGTCTGCTATCGGTGCCCCAGGACACTTTGGGTCTTTTTCCCCATTCAAGGCCAGAATGTTATAACCTTTCAAGGCACTCGACCCAGACTCCTTTGAATCACGCATGATAGCACACAGCAGGGATCCAGACATTGGTTTCCTTGGTCCGGATTGGTTCGCTTGTTGCGGTTCTAGGATAACAGTCTGGACTTTGATCCCGTTAGATACGGCTTTTGGATCTCCGACAACTATGACGTCATCGGGTGTGTAGTGTAGGAGGCCACTGGACCGTCTTCGGCGTCTTAAGAAAAAAATCAAGATTTGTGGCATCAGAGCAAAATGAATGATTCTTCTCATTGGCATATAGCGTAACTACGGACATGAGGAAGATAGTCCAGATTATTTGGGATAGCGCTCGCCTCTCACCAATGCGAACCGGGTTCGAGTCCCGCTGAGCTCGGTGTCGTATGTGAGTAGAGTATCGCTTGCTGGTTCTCTTCCTGTGCTTCGAGGGGTTTTCCGGGTTCTCCGGCTTTAATCCCTCCGCAAAAATCAACTTCTAAATTCCAATTGGAATCCAGTGGAAGGAGAGCCACTCTGTGGAATCCACTGTTAATCCCATTATTTTATTATTATTTATTTATAAAGTGTGAAGGGTAGTATAGTGGTAGTTAACTCGCATCTCACTCCTGGGGTCTCGAATTCGATTCCTGGACTCGACATCACATGTGAGTAGAGTTTGTTAGCTCTCTCCCTTGATTCGAGGATTCTTTTCCTGAGTTCTCTGACTTAGATCAGCTCAGAGGTTGTTTCAGGGTTCAATCTGTGAGTTAGGCCATGCCCTGACTTAGATCAGCCCAGAGATTGTTTCAGGGTTTGATCTGTGAGTTAGCCATGTCCTGACTTTGGTCAGCCCAGAGGTTCTTTCAGGGTTAGATCTGTGAGTTAGCCATTCTCTGACTTGGTTCAGTGTTTCTAGGTATAGCTTCAATTTGAAGGTTTGAAGAACACGCCAGTATATGAAACAAATATTACACATCATTACATAATCCTTACTTGTACTTGGCGTTACAGTCATGCTTTTCACAATATCCATTTACCATCTTAGCCATTCCTTCCTTGAATTCAGATGTTTTCCAGTCCTGTTATGGACAAGAAAAACAAATCACTTTATCATATTTCACGAGTGCAACCCCTCACAGCACGGTTACGCTGTAACAACTCCCTCCTGTTTCGTGTGTGGATTTCTCTTACCTCTAGTTTCATTTTTAAGGTCATTTCTATCTTGTTTTCCCCTAAATTATGAATAAATAAATACCACATTAATAAAACAATATCAGAAGATACCAAAACACTATCGAACGCAAAGCCCCGCCATTTTGCACTGCGTCGTTTTCTTCTTAAATTTCGCACGAGGACGGGGATAAAAAATACTGCTGTTGTTATTGCTTGTGCTGCTGCTGCTACTGTTGCTCCTGCTGTTGTTATTGTTGCTGCTGTTGCTGATGCTGGTGTTTTTCCTGTTATTATTGTTAGTGGAAGTGATGGTGGTGATGTCATTACACCCGCCCTTCATTCTTCGGTTCTGGAGCGGCCACACACACAAAAGCATCAACTAACAAACATACCGTAAAACACATCACACAAATGTGAAGCATAGCCTTCCTGACATTGGCAAACAAAACCATCTGGGTTCTCTTGTATCTTCGTACATTGTCCTTCATTATTACAAGGGTTGGGTAGACATGGGTTTCGTGTTGCAGTCGTCGTCAGCTTGGTTGATGATGTAAAACTGGAAGTATGTGATCGTTGAGTTGTTTGTGGGGTAGTTGTAGTTGTTGTCGCAGTTGTAGACTCTGTAGTTGGCGTCGTTGATGTCTTCTGCTTTGTTATTGATGGTTTTGTTGTTGTTGGCTGTTCTGTTGTAGTAGGGTGCGTCTTCGTGGTCGTTAGCTTCTCTGTAGTTGTTCCACTTGTAGTAGTTGTCGTAGTTGTTGGTATAGGGGCAGTCGTGCTAGGTGAAGATGTAACGTTAGGACGGTTAGGTACAGTCAAGCACGGCTGACCAGTTTCTGTGATGGAAGGACAAGCACACTTGTATCCACCAGGGACAACCAAGCATAGGTGAGTACACCAGCCATTATATAAAGTACAAGGGTGTGAATCTAGTTAATAAATTAAATATAGAGAGAGAGGATGTTACACGGTGGCGCGAAGATATGAAATTTATATTCGAGTGGTGAAAATATTTCGAGTGAAATCATCATAATGTCGAATTTCCTGGGAAGTCAGTGCGCAATGGCTTGCCACGTTGGTCTGTGTCTCATACACGGCAAGATCTCAACAGTTGATTGCAGACCAGTGTCACGCCTAAGCCGATCTAGAAAAGGTTAGCTTTTGACCTCCACAAGAAGCTCGACCCTGCCGTGGTTCCAATGATACCTCAGTTTTACTGTGATGTAATTCCTACGTCAAAATTTCAGATCAGCTGGTTATCTTTGATATTTCTGAATAATTTGACATCGATGAGGCTAATCTTTCGTAAACGAGTCTGCAATCAAGGAAAAGAAACTTCTTACCTGGAATCACCGTAGCGTTATGATATACATGGACATCCCGAGGAGCACCCGATGTCCTTGCGACCCTCGTCACGACATTCCCGTCTTGTTTCGGGATGCTGAATATACCACCTCCATTTCCCTTCTCGGACCAATAGATTTTCTCCTCGTTGAGAACCAATCCAAAGGGATTCGTCAAGTAAAGATGGGAAGAGATTAAATCTTGGACCCGGTAAGGTTGAGTCTTTAAGTCCATGAACTTAAGGGTCCCTTGAAGCTCGTCAATCCAGTAAAGCAGGTTTGTTTCTGGGTCAAGGGCCAGACCGTTTGGAGAAGGAGGAATGTCGCTCCATGACCAATGAGCAGGATTCGGAAAGGATTGGATGAGCGTTCTGTTTGCACCGTTCATGTCAGCACGTTCTATTTTGGCAAGATGTCCCCATGATGACCAGTACATGAACCTTGCATGGAAATAATAACTTATTATAACATAACAAAGGCACGGTAGCCATGTTGGATGATATGATGAAACAGGTTCAAAGAATAAAAGAAATGGCCGCCATGTTGGATGACATACCAAAAGACATGGCTACTATTGTTGGCTTACGAGACAAAATAACATGGCTGCTATGTTGGATGACATCTTAGAAGACATGGCTGTCATGTTGGATGACATACCAAAAAGACATGGCCGCATGACATACCAAAAGACATAGCCACCATGTTGGATGACATACCAAAAGACATGGCTGCCATGTTGGATGACATCATAGAAGACATGGCTGTCATGTTGGATGACATACCAAAAAGACATGCCCGCATGACATACCAAAAGACATAGCCACCATGTTGGATGACCTACCAAAAGACATGGCTGCCATGTTGGATGACATACCAAAAGACATGGCTGCCATAGTGGATGATATAGCCAAAAAAACATGGCGGCCAGCAACGACTTTTATTTCATTAGTTTATACTTCATCCTCGACCTACCCTCTCTTTCCATCCAGTACGATCGCCTTAGGTTGATCAAGATTAGACACCAAGACCTTCCTAAACGATCCATTCAGCTTTGAAACCTCAATAACATTGCTACCCATATCCGTCCAGTAAAGATTACGACCAATGGTATCAACCGCTAAACCCTGTGGTCTTTTAAGCCCACTGTTAACGATATTCATTTGAAAACTCCCATCCAAATGGGTTCGCATGATTCGATCAAGGCTCACATCTGTCCAGTAGACGAACTCCTCCAGCGGGTCAAAGTCCAAGGCGGTTGGTCGTTTGATGTTTGACAATGGTAGCTTCACTGGTGTGTTGGTCGTGTCATCCAACGAAAGCTTGTAAATACCTCGGCGCCGTATGCCACCCGCATCAGCGTACAACAAAAATTCTTTAAAATAACCTGAAGAACAAAGGCGAAGAAGAAGAATATTTTTTTAAATGACCTTAAGGAGAAGAAGATCTGTTTGAAACCCGTCATTTGACCTTTGTTTCTAGAATTTGTTTGAGTGACCACTAAACAATGATTCCAAGTCGGGACTGAACTTGATAAAATACAGTAAATGTATCAACACATCAATTCCATCCACGACTTGAACCATGGTTTAGTGTTAACTCAAGGGAACGACTTCAGGGAAGGTCTATCGTTCTACATCTTGAAATGGTCTTATCAGACGACACGAAGAAAGTTGACCTCAACAAAGTGGGTCCGAAAGCTATTTTCTTGAATCGTTTGTTGATAAGTTTGACAAGACGTTTACTAAAACTTCAGTTGTACTCACAAGTCTTCCCATCATCCTTCAGCGTCATTTCATTCGGACATGCGCACTTTCGACCACTAGGTTCGAAGAGACATAAATGACTACAGTTCCCGTTGTTTTGTGAGCAGGCGTCTGAAAATGAAGAAAGACAATAAATGAGAAATGTTTATATGACTGTGATGTAGTAACTACCTGGTTGCCTTGGTTGGGCAGCGGCCTGTTGAGCTGGAAGTCGTGGGGTGGATTCATCGTAGCCCGCAGACGAACATTCTGGGTCTGTGAATGGAATGTCTGGGGGTATGTGCTTCTATTGGTTTAAAAATATTTGCAAATAGTGAGAACTATCCGTGGCTCGAATAACCACATAAAATGGTCCAGTCACATTTAGAGACATTATGTTAAACATAGAGTGTCATACGTTTATCAGTTTGGACTGTTAAGTCCCATCCTCTCTCTAAATTAGATTGATTATTTTGAAATATTGTTACTGGAACTCTATACTGTTGTAGTGACATTCACTTTCCACCTCTTCTTTTTGACACTGAAAGCCTCTCCTCACCCACTCAAGCTAAAGCGTCATGCATGACAACTCCCAAGCTCACCCCCCTTGACGCAATAAATTGGGTGCCAAAGAAAGGATGCTTACTTACTTGGTGTTAATGTTACATTGAAGTCCACAGCCACAATACTCAAAGGTCTGCCAAGAAACCATGTCAAGTTCTGCAAGACTCTACCTGTGTCTTTGTCGATTTTTATCACAGCACCATCATTCGCGCGTCGGCCACTGTCCAAGAGGTACAGGAAGCCATCAATCGAGGTCAGAACCGAAGGCCCTAACGCCTGCCGAGAAAGATGAATCGTCACCACCCCTCCTGGGCTGACTCGATCAACATACTGAAGCACGTTGTGAAACTCGTCAAACCAGTATAACCTGTTTTCAAAGATAGTAACTCCTGTTGGCGGGGAAACAAGATTCGCTAGTACACGTCTGTTGAGGCCTGTCATGTCAGCTTGCTCTATTTTTGGCGGGAGATCTACTCCGCCGCTTCCCCAGTAAAGGTGACGTTTTTTGAGGTCAAGGATGATGTTGGTCGGACGTTCCAAGTTCTCATAAATAAGTGTCTTCCTGTACTTTCCATCCAACTGGGCAACTTCAATTCTATTGGCTACCCTATCGTTCCAGTAGAGATTCCAAGCCATCCAATCCACTGCCAAGCCATCCGCACTCCTTACTCTTCCCACAATTCTCTCTTTAGATGTTCCATTCAAGAAAGCACGGAAAATAGACTGTTGCCATGTGTCGGTCCAGTAAATGCGTCTGTCTATTGGGTTTACAACGATGGCGCTTGGATACTCGAGGTTTGCTAGAGGCACGCGTTTCATTACGGGTTGCGGGACGTCTAGCGGGATTTGATAGATTGCAATCGGAGTTGATGTTGTTAGAAAAATTGATTTAGTGGATTCTAGAAAAGAAGGAAAATTATGAAGTCAAGTCTTGGGAAGACAGTAGTGCAAAGGAAAGATTTTTGTACCTTTGCAAGTCGTACCATCTTGGCTCAGAATTTGGCCATCTGGGCATGCGCACTTTGGGCCAAGTGGAGATAAAAGACAAAGATACTGACAGACGTGGTTTCCTTTTACACAGGAAGTGTTTCCTTGGAGATCAACGGAACGAGTTAAATTATGGACGAATAGGGACAAGAACTGAGGGAGGGAGTGGAAGGGGAAGAAGAAGAAAATGAAGATCGTAAAATTTAAGAAAAAGAAGAAGAAGACTTAAGAAGAAGGAGGAGGAGGAGGAGAAGAAGAAGAAGAAGAAGAAGAAGAAGAAGAAGAAGAAGAAGAAGAAAGATTAAAAAGAAGTAGATGATGATGATGATGAAGAAGAAAAAAGATTAAGAAGATGATGATGAAAAGAAAGGAGAAAGAGAAGAAGAAGAAGAGAACTGAAAAGTGGAAGAAGTAGCAAGAAAAAGAAAGACTGAGTTAGAATAAGATGATTATGAAAAGGAAGGAGATAAAGAAGAAGAGGAGAAGAGAGAAAAAGAAGTGGCAAGAAGAAGAGAAAGAGTAAGAAGAAGAAGATGATAATGATAAAGAAAAGGAAGAAGAAAATGAAGAGTAGGAGGAG
The DNA here is from genome assembly GCF_029948245.1 of Actinia tenebrosa. Classification (NCBI taxonomy): domain Eukaryota; kingdom Metazoa; phylum Cnidaria; class Anthozoa; order Actiniaria; family Actiniidae; genus Actinia; species Actinia tenebrosa. The sequence goes on along the minus strand of NW_028292586.1, from coordinate 1,941,498 downwards.
GATGATGAAGCAGAAAGAGGAGGAGGAATAACAGGAGAAGATAAGCCGAGGGAGAGGAACTAAGAAAAGACTAGTAGCAAAAAATGACTAACAAAGATAAAGGTAACTCAATAAAAATATTAATTTAAAATCCAAATATTAGAGTAATTGCATCCAACCCATGAAATGCGAAAATGATAATGCTTTAGGATAAAATGTATTATATTATAAACGTAAATATCTTAATACATACTAACCTCTGGGTTGCCTGGATTGGTCGTATATCACTATCCCCATATCATTAGAATATCCCACATTATAATACACTCCAGAATTCCCCCCATTCTTGTTTATAGTTCTAATCCTGGTGCTAAAACTCGCTGAATCACTCCAGTACAACAAATCTCCCAACATATCCAAACTAAACGCGTGAATATCAAAAAAAGATCGATGTAGAACGCGGTTTTTCCCGTTAAAATCGACTGACATGATTTGATCCTGCATACTGTCAATCCAGTACAGGCGGTTGTTGGCGTAATCGATCGCAATCCCGTGTGGCCAGCGTTGGTAGAGCGGACTTAGATTAACTATTGTTGTCTGGTTATGGCCAGATAGTGTGGCTTTCTGTATTCTTGGTCTTGAACCTAAGTCTGTCCAGAACATTATCCTTTAGGAAAAAAGAAATTTGGTTTTAAAAACGTAACTTGAATGAACTTTTTTCCGAGAAAATCTAGCTTTATGAAACATAATTTACATCTAGAATAATTTACAAAGCTCAAAAACTTATTTTGTTTTAGCTTATTTTCAGTTTTGGCTTTTATTGACTTGTACACCATTCGGGCTTCGGGTCGAAATGTTAAATAAATGAGTCTGTGATCAAAGAACACAGCGTTATTTTACTTATTCAAAAACAGTCACCATCTGATAATCATTATATTGTACCAGTCCTCACCCATTCCTTGGATCCACAGCTATCCCATGAGGATTGATAACACCAACGTTCACTAACGTCTTCCTCTTCATACCATCATACGTCACCACACTGATCTCTCTTCGTCCATAATCCGTCCAATAAACAAGCTCTGTCTCCCAGTCCACAGCCATCCCATAAACAGTAGTAATATCCTTCGTAACAACATCTTGGACATCACCGCTCGTGAAGTTTAGACTCTGAATGACGTCACGGCTTAGGTCACTCCAAAATAGAATTTTTCTTCTGACGTCAACAGCAATGGCGGCTGCTCTGCGGAGATTAGACTTCACGGTTGACACTGATGAGCCACCATGGCTCAGCTGAAGTAAATTTATCGTTGTTGTGTCGGTGTAAAATAGACAGGGAGGGGAGGGACAGGGGTTTGTCGCTTGTGTGCCTGCGAAAGAATGAACAAAAGAAAAATGTTACGAAACGAGAAAGTGATCAATATAGTTTAGTTTTCTCCAGGGTTTTAATTGTTTTTACTTTAGAAAATCCATGAAAAAATTTTTTCAACTGTTATCTTTTATTTATTTATTTGACTTTTTTTTAACACGTATGCTAATCTGAATTTTTAGCGCCATTGTGACTTACGATCCGAAAAATTGGTAGCCTTCAAGTAAGTCTCAAACTCTCACTCTGTACTTGTTTAACTAGCTCTTGTTCTTAGAGATTGGTTGTATTGAGAGATATTTTAAATCTTTTGATTCACGTGTTCTAACTTATGTCTTATGAACGATTCCGTGTATAAAGTTGGCTTCGTTTTTCTTTTCCTTTTTACGGCTTATCTTATTTTGGCTACGTTATTATTTGCATGAAGAGAGTTATTTCATGCATGTCAATATAATATTGGCTGAAAGTAACTGGCAATACTAAAAAAAATGGTTCATCGTTAATATCGATATATGATAATATAACAATAATTATCAGTTTTCGTAAAAGTTAAGCGTTGAAATTATAATTATCTGAAGCCTTAAGCAAGAATACTAATATTGAAAAGGCCCTGAAACATCATTTAAAATGCTGTCGATAACGAAAATATGAACTGCACAATAAAGTCTTTCAAACATTTGCTCATTCGATTTTCTTTCATTACAAAATTTCTATTATGCGGGTAAACTGCACTTTTATGAATTATTTTCAGTTTTATCTGCAAGTTTCTATCGGTTTCGTACTTGTTTTTAATCTAAACTTCCGAATGCCTTCGAGCGACAAACTACTACATTGATTATATCATAGTTATATTCCTTTCCGATTAAATGGACTTAATGGTACAATTCGTAAATCTTTCGTTGTTGTTGTTGAATCTTGCATGGTTTCGGGTAACTGAAAAATTCTAAGGTAAAGTTGAGAAAACTTGAGGTAATTTTAGTTTTAATTGGTTTGAATTCATTAATATTTAGTCTGAAACAATGGCGTAGTAACAATGTTCTTCGATCACTGCATCATTCGTCTTGCTTCTCGTACAAACCACACCAGTCCTACGATATTCACAACTTACTGAGTGACTCAGTACTCACCTTCCAAATGAAGAAATAACAATGAGAATAAAATTAAAACCATTAAGGCCTTAGAAATGCTATTATTAACTTCCTCATAGCTTGAAGATTTCTTCAGAGTATCGAAGTTGTATCTGTTAAGCTCCCATTATTTCTTCAATTCGGAGTATTCTGCAATGAACATAATTCAAAATTATTATGGAATGAAACTTAAAGAATATCATAAATTTTTAAGTCAGAACACGAGCTTAAGAGCCACTTACTTTAGCTGTCGAAATAGCAAAGCTGGGAAACTATATTTTTCCAGAGAGTATGAAATATATAAATATTGTATTAAAGCTTGTCAGTCAGTCTGTTGAGCTACGAGTTCTCTCACGATTCATGACAGTGCAAAAATCGCTCATTCGTTATGGTTGTCAAGGAAACGGGATATACATGTCAACCTTAATTGGTCGTAGTTTTTATTGTTGTATATAAGAATAGTAAAACACTATATTTGGATGATTTTTTTTGAGAGATGCTGTCGAACAAAATAATTGATCGTGTCATTAATGCGATTTTAATCGTGGAACATCGCATGCGATGCAAGGTAGTGAAAGAGCTTAGCATTCGATTTTTGTCGTTATAGAGTACATGTCGAACGAAACAATTGATCGTGTCATTAATGTGATTTTAATCGAGGAACATCGCATACGATGCAAGGTAGTGAAAGAGCTTAGCATTCGATTTTTGTCGTTATAGAGTACATGTCGAACGAAACAATTGATCGTGTCATTAATGCGATTTTAATCGAGGAACATCGCATACGATGCAAGGTAGTGAAAGAGCTTAGCATTCGATTTTTGTCGTTATAGAGTACATGTCGAACAAAACAATTGATCGTGTCATTAATGCGATTTTAATCGAGGAACATCGCATACGATGCAAGGTAGTGAAAGAGCTTAGCATTCGATTTTTGTCGTTATAGAGTACATGTCGAACGATACTCGAAACGGTGCTGCACGGTACGAAATTGACGACACATTTGAACCAATCATAGCGAGTGATACTACTGTTCGTCCAATCAAAATGCTCGTACACGGCCACGGACACATCATTACGAAATTTGCTCACAGAACGAAACATGGATATTGTATGTGACAATTTGATAGAAAACTCACGATTTCGGCATCCAATGTATGAACAGCATCTAAGTGTGATTCGTACTAAAGAGAAATATGTCGTATGCAACTTTCGACAAATCGATTTACGATGCTCTCGACTCGTCGACTGAGTATAAACTATGATTTAGCACGATTTAAGAACTTTTAAGCAATGTACTTCTGTAAAAATTCATGAAGACTGAAAGTAAATTTATAAGAATCTTCCAGAGATCGATGAACTACCCTGCGAGCAGGAGGTTTTTTTCCTGAACCCACGGAGAGTTCAGAAAAAAAACCTCTGCTAGCAGGGTATCGATTAACAAATATCGCATACGAATTTGATAAATTGGACATATAAACTCAAATACAACTCTGGCCATGGAATATAGAACGTTTTAGTGTCGTAAAACACTAGCTTCTACTTGTAATGATTCTTGGAATAATTTTTTTAAATGTGATATTTCTTATATCGATTATTGCATTAACCTTGACATAGATTAACTTGGATTAAGCCAATAAAATTATCATTCGAGTAACACATTTTTGTGCCATTATGTTAAACCATAAAGCCATAAATCACCCCTCACTGATTTATTACCTTTAGTTAGTGCAGCTATCGATCTCTTAAGAACCTTATCTTTTGTGACTTTAACGGATGAATAAACAGAGTAACAAAGGAGCAGTTTGACACAAACCCCATCGTTCCATGAAACTTTTTTCTGACAGTATGTTATGATTTTGTCTTTATTGATAATGAGAACTATTTTCTACGACACGTAAGAAGTGGATAAAGATGTGACTAGTCAAGCACAGTTATCATTTTACGAAAACTTAGTAAATATTTATTGATTTATTCCCTAAAAAAGCACTGCAAAAACGATTTACAAAACTGTGAAGTTTAGTCAAGAGCAAAACACTATTTAAAACAATTACTTTAGTAGCATTTTCGCACGGTTTCAATGAAATTGCAAAGTCAGCTTGAAGGCAGCGTTTATCATTTCCGTCACTGCATGGGGGGTGGAAAGAACCGGAAAAAAACAATACGAATGTTATTTTCCATTGTTACTGGTACATAATTTATATTCTTTAAATTTCTATTAAGTTATTTGATCTAAAAGAGATTGGAATTTTATTTATTTAGAGATTTGGAATTTTATTTATTCAGAGTAGGTATAAACTTCGGTAGATGTCTAAAGAATCTTACAAACGTAAACCAGCATCTCTTCATCGACTCCTCCGCGGTCCTTGATGTCGACATAAAAAAGCCGCTTCAGCAAAAAAATTAATCGAAAGATCGATACTTACCGATTATGTTCAACTTCAAAACCAAATCTCTTCGTTACTTGTTCGACTCTTGTTTATAGTACCTTCCGAAAAACGATTTTTGATCTTTCTTTGATAGTTTAACGAAGAATTTCGCGATCGAAATGTCCTAAATGATCGGCAAAAGCCGAGATTAGGTCGTAGTCAGATTGTTAGAAGGTAGATGGTGTTGCCGTTTGAGTGCGAACAGACGGCGAGTGCGCATAATCCAAAACAACTTGAGAAATAAATCTATTTCTGAATAATCAATAGAGGAACTTCTAGTAAGTTATAAATAGAGTTCCATAGCATAGGCGGGAATTCTGAGGCTGGAGGCCGTTCTGGATGGTCGTAATCTTATTGATACTGCTTGCTCGTTGATAAATGATAAAGAAAATAAGAATGGAAGGAAAAAAAAGTGGAAGGAAAAAAATTGTAATAGAAAAAAGAAATTGAAAGTGCAAGTACTAGAAAACGGAAAGGCAAATAGAATGGAAGGTGTATATAGGAGTTGAAAAGGAAGGGTTGTAAATGAAGAAACGCGTGGAATGAGATGAAACTATAGGAACGAGAAATGGAAGAGAATTGGAATGAAAAAAAAAAAGAGAATTGAGTATTTCAGAGCGATATGGATGGAATTAGGCGAGAAAAGGAAAACCAAGAGAAGGGAAACAAATAGCGAAATGAATGGAAGGGATGGAGAGGAAAAGCTTCAATTAATAAAAGATAAAAGAATATAAAAAAGAATAAAACAAAATAGAGAGGAATGGAAATTTGATCAACCAAATGCGTTACATCACACGTCGCTCTGTGATATATTGTGTTACATTACATTGCGTTACATTATTCAAACGTCATGATACACCTGATCTATTTGTTTTCAAAAACAAAACACTTGCCAAAACTTGAAAACATTCACTTCATAACACAGCTATGAATCTTCGAAATTATTTGTGGACATTCCCTTGATATTCTTAACAAAAATTGTAGCCTATTTACGAACTGGTTTTGCCATTCTTTCGAAAGAAGTTGGGAATTTTCTAAATCATTGATTGAGGATTTGCCATCACTTCGCCGCAAGAAACTAAAAGCTTAAAATTGGCTTGAAAACTCTCTCTCTGCCGACAAGGTTTTCATTCCATTCCAACGAGAGATTGTGACACTCTTCAACTGGTAAGTCAATATTGATACTTCTAAATATAAATATCATTGAGTAAAATAAAAGTTTTATTTCCAATACGGAAGCAGGCACAATAATAAGATCTCGGTGATCTATGAACAGTCTCGCCGCTTCTCATAATTATATGGCTCAGTTATAATTCTGTAAATTATTAGATTAATCTCTACGAATTCATGACAAAGAGGTTAATTTGTACATAGCTATCTTATGGTGATAAATCTAACGAGATAATTTCAGTTTTTGATATGAGTGAGAATTTATATGTACGAGACTGTATGAATGTAAATAATTTATCGGCTAGAAAGGTTTGATAGAACAACTAAACAAATAAGTTCTCTCGTTTTTTCTCGTCATATACGCATAAATGTTACTCAAAATTATATATAACCAATCTTTTCATTGCCAAAAACTTCTACTAGGATAAAAATAAGAATATTTCTTTGTCATTTAACTCACGATAATGAATGATATCTCAGCAAATTTTGTATTTTTAGCGATTATAGTTTCAACATTATCGTTGGCTGTCAAACATGAAGGTAATTTATGTTTCAGTGCTGGTCGCATGTTTGATTGGATTTTCAGGTAAATATTGAAGCCAAATAATATAATCGTTCTTTCTTCTACCGCTGGTGTCATCCATCCCATCCCATTCATCCTTCCATTTACAAGTTAATCCATTCCATTCGCTTGTCTATCCAATTTTATCCATTCATCCCTACATTCCATCTATCCGATTCATTAATCTATTTCTTCAATCATCCATTCCATCCCATTCACCCATCCCTATATGTCTATATGTTACCCATCCATCAGTTTATTCACCCGGCTCATTTTTTATTTCTTATTTTTCTTTCAAAACTCCAGACGCATTCTACTGTTGGGAGTGTAGCTCCAAACATGGTAACTGTTCTCAAGATTCCTTGCACGGTGCAATCAAAGTTCACTGCGGAAACGGCTACGATTACTGCGCCGTGTATCGAACAATCTTATCTGACGAAACCCCTGGTGTCTTCACGCGAGCCTGTACAACATCCTGTAACATGCCACACGTCACCTGGGTAACGAAGACCAATAATACAAGGGTAAAACATTGTTTAAAGTGCTGTAACAGTGAATATCAATGTAATGGTTTACTGGGAGACCCGTGCAGCGATACGAACAAGGTACAAGACAGCTTTCAAATAGTATTTGGCTGTTTATTACTACTGTGGAATCTGATTGGATGAAAGAGTGGATTCTATAAATCTTCCATAAACTGTGTCATTCATTTGCTGACGAATGGACCCAAGTTCGCAATAGTCCCCTTCACAGTTCCCTGCGCCATCTTGAAAGGTAGCCTTGCCTTTGCATTGAAGCGAGATGAACAGTGAGCTTGCAATGATAGAGACCTTTCTTTAACACCTTGGACAATTATTCACATGTCTCTATCATTGCAAGCTCACCGTTCGACTCGCTTCAATGCAAAGGCAAGGCTACCTTTCAAGATGGCGCAGGGAACTGTGAAGGGGACTATTAAACTGATATGAGAACATGTATTTTTTTGTAGATAAATCACGGAAAGCATACAACAATAAGATGTTCTTTTCAATAATTCTCGCATTTCGTTTACTCTCATTTTTCTAGTGGTTGCATAAGCGTGCAGCGTCAGGCAGCAGCTGATCTGAGAGAAAATGTTAGCCAATTAGAGAAAATTTAAAAAACTGAGATGTACAAATATACCAAATACAAATATACCAAATTGATGGTTTTCAACCATTCCCAAGAGAATTAAATAACAAAAGACACGGCGGCCATGTTGGAGGATATAACAAAAGAATTCATTGGCAATTCTTTTGTTAAGTTCCTCCAACATGGCCGCCGTGAAAACCATCAATTGAAAATATTGATTATGATACCACATCGCAGTTGAATTTGTGCTCAATATTCGAAAACCACCGTCTCCTCGACTCCTGCTTTCTTAATATTCTTTTCGTAGTTCTTCAACTTTTTTTGATTTCTTGCATAAAAATCCCCCGTTCTTGATTTTTTCTGTCTTTCCACCTCGTTAACGACAAGCGAGGGCCTCTTCTTGTTCATTTTGACTCTGAGTAGAGGATCTTCAGTCGGGTCAGTAAGTTCGGTGTCCGTTCGATCACGTCGGAATTCCATGATATCACTAGTAGAAATGATTGATGGACGTTCGTTGATTCTGGATGGGTTTGTTTGGTCCAAGCGCTCGCCGTATTGAAGAACGCCATTTTCTAGCCCTACTCTTCTATTCATGTTATCTTTTGCATACGTCAAGCTGTCTTCATTTGTATTTTGCTCTACGGGACAAAAATCTCCAATCGCGTTCCATGTTCTTTCCTCGCAACGATAAATAGACTGAAGAGTAGTTCTGTTACTATCGTTACCATCATAGATAGGATTCATTCGCATCCCTACGATCCACGGGCAGTTCATTGTAGCACCTGCGTCATATACCGGCCCATTTTGCACTGCATGAGACCATGGTGAATTTATTTCCTGCCATGGGAAAACTTGTGCTCTTATTTGCCTGGAATATGGCCAGTTGAATTCTTCAAGGTTCTGGAAGTTATCTACGATGGCTGCAGAGAGTTTTTGCTGATGGTTGATGTCTTTGTTGTTCGATTTCCTACACAGAACAGCAAAGATATGACTGCCATGTTGGACGAATTTAACGGGTTTATTTTTTTGATATCCAACATGCCGGACAAACACAAAGATACACAAAATTAGCAGGGCGGAAAAATTGTTATGAACATCACAGCCGCCGGTTTGTTGGTTGGATTTAATATGGTTTCTCTCGTATGTGTCATCCAAAATGCAGCCAAAAACAGAAGATTAAAATCAGCAGGGGAAAGTCGTTAGGAATGACACAGCCGCCATGTTGGATGAATTTAACAAAAGATAATGTCGTTGGTTTAGGTATGTCATACAGCATGGCGGCCATATTGGCAGTCGTATACGAATTCCTACGTGTTTCTAGACTGACATGGTGAAGTGTTTATCAATATCACGCATCTACTTGCTCTGATAATATTGAGCAACACGACGATGTTTGAACACAAATATATTACTGATATATTATATTATTATTAATAATATAACATTTGACTAGCACAAAACTTCTTGAAAGTGGAGATTAAGTCGGTTCTCTATAACCGATGTGGTTTTTTTTTTTTAATGTAGACGCACACACTACCACTCGATTGAAGGCTTTATGATGCTGGCTAGTTTCAGTTCACTGACTGCGTATTCGTTTTATTCGATTTTACCTGTAAGAACATCTTAGATAGTGCACCCAAATGGTTTTCTTCATAACTGCGTGCAAAACACGGCACTGACTTTGCATCTATCTGGCTTTTTTGATTACGTACTAAAACTTGAGTATTAAGTGCAGGGAGATAATTTCTAGTCTTTTCTGATGTGTCGAAAATAGAACATTCAAATGGCTTCCTATAATTAAGCGGAAAGAACTCTTACTTGACTTTCCAACAAAGTAGGATCGTCATTACGATTGCAATGATTATCAACGCTCCACAAACTCCAAGAACAATCCAAAGGATAGTTAACGAACCTAATTCTAGAAACATAAAATACGAAAAAGTTATTAAAGAATACGCGCAGTTTCAAAATGGTTTCCATTGGCATTTCGGTACATCTTATCCAATCGTGGTATATATTATCAGAAAGGCGATGACCTTATTAAAAAGTTTGCGCATTTTTCTTCCCTCGTACAAAATCTCAACTCAAATCTCAAAATGTGATAGATAAAGTACACTCTACCTACCCATTACGAGGTTACAACTGACGAGAATTTCTCTCCCTGGTATGAAAATAGACCATGAACAACAAATTATTTAAATTATGCTTATTTGAAGTCGTATCGAATGAAAAAATATCAATGGGTTTTGATTCAAATTCACGTTGTAAAATCAAAAACTGGTGTACGTAATTAGGAAACTAATTTAAGAATATTTTTCGAGGGGGAGGGAGTGAGGGTGCTTTGTTTATGAAGATAAAAGCGTACATAAATAAATTATAAATCTTATTTAAAATTCTTATGATGTCGTTAACTCTTGAAGTAAAAATAAAATGTCGCGCAATAAGTCAAGAAAGAGTAATCTTTAATGTTCTTTATATTGTCTTAATGGATATTAATGTGACAAGGGGTTTGGGTGATATTGCAAGAGAGCAAGTGTTGCGAATCGAATTCGTACGTTCGTTACAATTCTACCGTAACTTTTGCCATGTAAGGACCACTTAGGAACAACGTGCACCAATTCGTATCCGCGTTATATTGACAGATGAAATATCTATTTACATGAGACCCTTTAAAAACTATTTTTGACGTGAGGCAAACAGGAAAAATCAAAAGAAATGTCAGAAAGTTCAAAAGTAAAAGTGTAATTTCTTTCTCTTTTTTCTCCGTTAGCCTCGCAAAAAAATGAGGGTCCCGTTGTAAAAGGTTGAATTTTAAGACGCAAATTTAAAGAAATATTTCGCCGTATTGGTAGTTTCTTAGTTTCTTCCATTGATTTCTCTGTCCCCCTTTTATTCCACCTTCAGTATATTGTGAAGCATTGTGGGTACGTACTGATCTTAAAAAGCGATCAATTTTAAAAGTTAAAGAACAAGCAAACATACAACAATTTTTTTTTCAAACGATTGTCAGTGACTTAAACAAAATAACCTGTGTAGCTTGTCTGCGCAGGCCGCAAAACAAAACTTTTTACATCCTCCCAGATTCGCTTAAACTTCGGTAAACCGATGGAGTTTCCGACTGTTGGCCGACGAGTGACCGACGTACGAGACTTTGCAGTCGCCGACAGTCGAACGAACCGAGTGTGCAGATTTGTGCACACTTGTTCCATTGCATCGCTTATTTCACTTAAACATTGAGTCTTTTACCATAAAATAACTCAAAATGTCTAGGAAAACGTTAGTATTTGTCACTGGCAACCAAAACAAACTAAAAGAGGTAAGAAAATAATAAATACAATACATTTTAACTCGAGTTTAAGCTAAAGTTTTATATTCGTACTAAACAAGACCGAAAAATAAATTTAAAAAATGAGTAGAAAACATTTAGAAGGTCTTTTAAAAACACCTTTTAGGAGGGCAAGAGTTGTGCTTTGAAAATTAAATCAGAAGAAGTGAAAAGGTTTGATGCTAAAGTGCTACGACGAACCACAGGAAGCCCAATTATAAACAATCAGCATCAGAATTTTTGAATCGAAGGTTTTTCCATTTTCCTGGTTTTGCTTCCTCCACAAAGTCAAAAATCTAAATTCCAATTTTAACTTTGAGTTAGTGGTGTCCTGACTTTGATCAGACCAGAGGTTACCAGTTTCAGGGTTTGATCTGTGAGTTAGTCGTGCCCTGAACTCAGGGGGTGTACTAGAAGTCAAGAGTCTGGGTACAACATCCCCGTTAGAAATGCTTCAAAGTACAGTGATAGCCCTGGGGAGGGGACCCTGATTTTGATCAGCCCAGAGGTTATCCTAGTGTTTGATAATTTTCTTTCTTTTTTTTTGTTTTTTGCTTTGTTTTTTTTTTTTTTTTTGTTTTTTGTTGTTGTTGTTGTTGTTGTCAAGGTTGTTGCTATTTTAGGTGATTCCTTCCCATGGAAAGTTGAATCAAGAAACATAGACTGTAAGAACTTATCCATATTTTTTACTTTAAGGAAAGTCCTTGCAGCATAGACATACTAACTTGGACTGCTCTTATGAAGTTAACCAATCATAATAGAGGACTAAATCAAAGCATTCCAGCTTTAACCAATCAGTGTTAGGCAACAGTTAAAGCCTAGATCTTATTTAATATCTGATAAAAACAACTTAGATGTTATGTTCTTTAATGTGGGAATAAACAAATTAATTGGTTAAGGTCAATGTGATAGTGATTTTGCTCTCTCATGATTGGCTGATTTTACTCTGTATTGTCAGTTATCATATTTTTGTAAAAGTGGTCTAGTTAGTGTGTATGTGCTGGAATGCACACCCAGACTGCATTAAACTATCGTCACTAACTTTGAAAGTTTTTGAATATATGTTGAAACACTTACAGTTTTGCTCCCTCTGTAGAAACCTACATGTGTATTGTAGGTTTCATATTGTGAGGTATCTAGTCATTTTGCCCTCAAGTTGTTTCACCCACCAACAGTTTGCACACATGTTAAGTTGATAAGTTGATTTGCACACAAATATGTAATGATAACATGTTTATGTGGAGCTGTTTGGTTGAGAAATCAATAATTTAGATCAAAGAGCCAAAACATTTTTAATAGGCCTCTCAATGGGTATGCAAACATAATTGTCATCACTTATTAGCTGCCATTTTAATTGCACAAAAGTGGGGACTAGAATGCAGTGGTGATGCATGTGGAGTAAACCTCACAGATAGAAAAGTCCCTTATAACTACAAACAGTGATGATCGTACAATATAAAATATACTCTTCTGTCAGAAGTTAGCTAAAAAGCAGCATTAGCACATGAAGAAATCATTGTTTCAAGTTAAACATTTAAAAAAATGTAATTTTTTTATCAGTACCTGAATTTCAAGGTGAACCTGATGAGATTTCAAGAGAAAAATGTAAAGTAGCTGCTGAAAAGGTTAGGGAAATTAGCCAAATAGTTGTAATGTATTTATTATAATTACTTTGGTGTGCTGGTTGCACGATTTGTGGACTTATACATAGTTATTCCCTCCCAGACCAATTCTGCTATGCCTCATTCTATGATACAGACATTGACAACACTTTTCCTTTTACCCCCAACCCTTCACTGCGTACCCACTAAGTCCCCCACCACCCCCAAAAAGGTTTTACTATCAATGCTTAAAATAACAGCAGATCAATCGTTGATGATCACAGGCCAAATTAGTTTTATCTTAGTCATAATTCATTTATGGCTAATTGTTACTTGTCAAAATGATTGGCAAGGCAAAGATTTGACCAGACCGGTCCCAGTTCTGGTCAGACATTGTCCAATGTCCAGCAGTTATTTCAGCACTGTACCATTATTTAATTCCAATAATGTAATTAATTATTATAGATATAAATCTTTTACACTGTTATTCTTTGTTGTCATGGTAACAGATCCAAGGACCAGTGATAGTAGAGGACACTTGTTTAGGTTTTAATGCATTCGGTGGCCTTCCTGGTCCATATATGTAAGTCATTTCATAAGTATCTATATTTTCACAGGATAGAGGTTTTGCACCATCACCTACCAGTGGCCATGTCAGGTGGCAGAACAATAAAATCCATTTACTCTTGGGAATTAAATTGTTTCTCATGTAAAACAAGTAATAATTTAATACTAATAATAATTCAATACTTATATTGTGCGTGTTACATAGGAAGATGCTCACACGCGCATTACAAACTGAAATAGAAATTGTATTTTCCTTGCCATCCAACATGGCTTTCATCATTTGATCATGCAAAATCTTGTTAAGTTTCTGTGGTAATTACACCCACAACTCATTTTACTCAACCTGGACAACTAGCCGTACATCAAGACATCTGTGTTTTTAGCTTCCGTCGATAAAATCTCCAGAGGTCTGAATTTGGAAATTTTTCAATTGACGGCAGCCAAAAACCCAGATGTCTTGGGTTAATTTGGTCATGTAATTATGAGAATAGATGTAATATCCTTTTAAATATCGTATAATATTATAATGCTTGTGTGTAGAACAAGATAATGTACTGTATAAGTAATCTGTATCATAATATTTTAAATTGTATATTTTTTTTCCAGAAAATGGTTTCTTAAGAAAATTGGTCCAGAAGGTAATTGACAGATTTCACACTAACCTTACATTGTGGTTTATATGTTAGTGAAAAATATTTAGTTACAAATGAAGAGATAAATAAGCATCTTAATTGTAGGTCTCCATTGTATGCTGACTGACTGGGAGGACAAGTCAGCATTTGCACTTTGTACTTTTGCCTTTTCTTCTGGGATAAAGGATGAACCGATTCTTTTATTCAGAGGAAAAACTCCTGTAAGTACAGGGAAAACATCTTAATTTGTATTTAGTTGCACAACTACTGATGAAATACTTCTGGAATCACTAAGCTATTAATTGCATAATTTTTGAATTTCAGTCAACTCACATCACTATTGCTTTATTCAAATATGTTTTATGTTTAGGGTAAAATTGTTGAGCCGCGTGGACCTAGAAATTTTGGTTGGGATCCCTGTTTCCAGCCTGATGGATTTGATCAAACGTAAGTTTAAACCATGGTTGAATGTAACATGACTAGGGAGATACAATCACGAAACCACTTTCTTATGCAATATAGACCCTTTTAGCTTGAGCGTAAACTACCAGTTGCTCTGATGCAGCAAGGTGCGTAGCCAGGATTTCCCAAAGGGGGTGCACAAATCTGAAAAGCTGCCATTTTCTTTGTTCCCTACAAAATGCCAAACCAATAAAATAAAATAAAAAGGATTGGGAATTTGGACAACCTGTGAAATGGTACAATAAATCAGAAATACTAAAAACAGGCTACAGCCAGATTGTGTGATTATTTATAACTCCATTTCTACAAACGAAGGGGTCACTGGCAACCTAGTACACCCCCTTCTCCTTTGTGACAGCCTTGTGCAGCACCGTCACAGAGGATGGCATGCACAAATTTTAAAAGTTTATCAAACTTGTGTGAAACAGATTTTAAATCGTACCTTTCTAGGTATGCTGAAATGGCTGCAGAAGTAAAAAATAGTATTTCACACCGAGGAAAAGCACTAGCTGTGCTGAAAGAACACTTTACAAGTTTAACAAATGATGGCCAGTCTACGAACAAGAAGACCAAGACAGACAGCTGAATATTATAATATTCCACTCGTAAGCATGAAATATATGTCATGTTGTATAAAGGGCATGCCTTAACTTTTCTATACTTGACTCAACACTTGCTATATTGTATTAATTATGCTCTTCTTGATTCTAATACCCAGATTTTTCCTTAGTATACCTTGATTTTGCCTATGATATTGTGCTATACTTGCTTATTCTCTCTTAAATCTTCAACGACCTAATACATAATGGACTAAGAGGTTTACTGACCTTTACTGACCTACATGTATATAAAGTTGACGTAATGAGTACTGTATAAAGCAAATGACCTGTATAAAATATGCAATATGAAAGTGGTGCTCCACAAGGTTCAGTTATAGGACCTAAAGTATTTAACTGGGAATGTTCTCACATTACTCATACAGTAATAGAGCATAATGTCATCCTCGGCTCTGCATAATACAAATGATCTTGTCCAAGCAGAATGTTAAATTTTTGTCCCTTTGTTACTGTAATTGGAGAAATCTCTAAAGAGACAAGCCTTGGGCTATTTTAGTTATAGGCGGGAACATTGTATCCCATTGTATCCCAATCCATATACAATCGGCATCCTACTGGAGGTGTGTTTCATACCTTATTTTTATACTTAACATGGAGATCCATTTTACTTGGATTGTGCACCGCAGAAACGCGGTTATAAGCCCTGGCTTATACAATTTAGTAAATAGTTTTGGATTAACTTATAATCTAGAGACTTACAGTATAACCAGGGGGGCTTTAAAAAAGGGAGGGGAAATCATCTGAAACTGTTTTTGTTAAAAAAAATGTAGTCATGTGTATTTCAATTGAACAACAATGATGATGCAACAATGATTGTAAAAGCTTTGAAAGGCGAATGTGCTGAGAATGAAAAACTACATTTTGAGCAAATCACAGTGCGCTTTGTGGCTGTACTGTGGTACTCCACCAATGGAAGGTGCCTATAGCCGGTGAGGGCTTTTGGCCAGGAGGGCTTATTACAGCGGGGAAGGGGGGGGGGGGGCTTATAACTGAGGAGGCTTATCATATAATTAGGAACGTCATGCTCCATTCGTGCACTCTTTGCCTCTCCATTTTCCTTGTGTATCAATAAAGGCGCCGTGTCCCACACCACCTGACAGTGCCAGGACGACCCTCAATATTAATGCCTTGACTTTCCCATTGGATGGAGAGATGAATGTGCCAAAGGTGTTACCTTTGGCTCTAGCTATATGCGTTCTTGTTGCTGCTAAAAGCTAATTTGGCTTCTGTTTTCATGTATATAAAACGATTGTACTGTTTCTGCTGTCTTGTGATGTCATAAAAGCTATATTTTTATCCCAAAAAACCGTCTATCACTCCTCTCTCTTAAAACCATACACGGAATTATTTAGTAGCCAATGGGAACATGGTTCACATACCCACTAGTAACTCCAGTAAATCTCTGGATAATCCTACAGAGGTTGCTTTTACTATTTCTGTTAATTGATAACATTTGAAGGTTGATCGAAACATGCACAAAGCCTTAATGTTAGGACCTTTCCTTTTATCATTGTTAATTAAAAATTAAGAGTTGCCCGCAAGACTTAAAGCATGAGCGAGAAAGAAGAAAGCATCGTAGTCTTTGTACTGTTAAGATTTCTAGCCTACAAGTAAAAAAATATGCCAGGGTAAGGTTTCCCACACAGTTCATTTTTGGGCCCCCTTTAAATCTACTCCTACTGATGATATGAGGGTGACTTAATTTCAATTGTTGCAAGTGTACCAAATGTAACTAGTGTTGTTCCACATATATTTCTGCCTATGTTGGGGATTCAATTTAGTTCTCATGAGTGAGAAGTGATTTTGTTAATTTTCGCTGTGGTTTAAGGTTTCACTTGCAACATGTCGTTTGGATCGGGTTCCTTAATTTTTGTGAAGCACTTATAATACAATTTCCAATTCAGTGATGTATGATGTATGGTACTTGGTCCTATTAGGTTACTCCGTGTAATAAATATGCGCGTCGGCACAGGTTGTTCCCAAATTATCGATATCGTAAAAGTTGTTTGCCAAATCCTGGCCAAACCAAATTCTGAATCGCTGTCCTTTCTTTACAGTGATCTGTGGTGAAATCTCAGGAAAGATGAGCTCTGGACTCATGTTAGTGTAGCCAGATAAGTCGTACCCCATCCTATCATAATCCATGTCCAATGGATACCCCAGAGGTGGGGTGATTCTTGCATTGTTTTCGTCGGTGACGTGAAGCTCGATCTTCATAGGAAATGTCCTGAGCAAGGGAAGGAAAAAAAATGCTTTGGTGCCCCAGTTTCCCAGTCCTGCATAGTCCAAGGGCCCACCGATGTGAGCCACGCCGCCTGACAGGTGAACGAGCCTGAATGTTTTGACCTTGCCATCGAATGGAGCGACGAATGTACCAAAATTGTCACCTGTTGCACCAATACAAACAGGGGCCGTGTTCACCTGGATTCCCATTGCGGCAACTGGGAATGAAAACAAGAAAAAATTAAATTACACTGCCTCATTCACAGGCTTATCTTTATAAGTACGACAGAGCAATTGTGTTAGGAAAGTAGAAGAAGCCGCCCATTTTAATAAGAGTCAATATGATTGAGAAATTTTATTTTATACCATGTGGGATAGTAGAAAGCCCCTTTATAGCAAAAGGGTCTTCTGATGACTTGATGGGGTTCCTGTAATTTTGGCGTTAGCTTTCGCGCCAAAACGCGCGCGCTCACTCTGAGACTCGCTTCGCTACTGATTAGATAGCCAGGGTAAGCCTTCTTCTGGTCTCTAACCTTCATCTATCACTGTTTATTAGGCGACTCCTAATAATAATGTTAATCATGAATGACGTAGTTAATACTCGCAAACTTACTGTGACAGTACTTTCCATTGAAGTTTGGTTTGCACAAACAGAATTGGCCGCTGCCATCTCCAAGAGAGTAACATTCGCCGCCGATGGTATAGCATGGATTGGATACACACTGCAAAAAGAAAAAGACAAAATAAGAAGCGTTGCTTCAAAGTTTTATTGAACAACGAACAAAGTCAGGGCACACTCGCACTCGAATTGAAATTCAGAGTGCTGAGTTTTGTGGAGGAATACCAGAGAGAAGGCTTTATTTATTAACTTTTGACATGACGTCCATGATGTTGGGGACATCGGAGCAACGTGGTCCACTTGAACGGCCCCATGGAGCACAAATACGCGCGCTGTTGAATTTTTATCTCGTCCTTTGTAACGTCACAACCGTTGTCGTAGCGTCGTGAACTTGCCCGGTTTAGAGAAAAATGGTCGTGATCATAAATGATTTTTTCTCTAATAGAAAAG
This sequence comes from Actinia tenebrosa, assembly GCF_029948245.1. Classification (NCBI taxonomy): domain Eukaryota; kingdom Metazoa; phylum Cnidaria; class Anthozoa; order Actiniaria; family Actiniidae; genus Actinia; species Actinia tenebrosa. Next base: position 1,923,259 of record NW_028292586.1, on the reverse strand, counting down.
TTAAGAGCAGAACTATAAAGAAAGCACTTATCAACCTTTCGTGTCTTAAACATCATTCCTGGTTGTGGTGAGACCGAGTACTCTGTTGCACGATCGTTGTAGAGCAGGCTACACATCTTAGACAAGGGATTATAGTTGAACATGTAACACAACCCTTGCGCCATCATCTGGCATGTACACTCGCATGCCATCTCATTTATGGTTGTAAAGGACCGCAGAATTGGACCAGATATCGAATAATTAGAAATGGAGGCAGTGTACTGAATTGCAGGAACATTTGGGTCTGTCTTACAAATAGGTTCTGGAAAAAAATGGATAGAAAGCCACCGCATTAAACAATGGCATGTTTAAAAGATTCATGGGTTTTTTTTTGTTGTTTTTTTTAATTTTTGTTTTCAATAAAAAATGTGGAGTTTCTTGGCTTACTTGCACATTTAGGCCCCGTGAATAATGGATGGCAAAGGCAGGATTGTTTGTTTTGGTTACCGAGAACGAAGCACTTTCCTTCATTGAGACAGGGGTTAGAGTTGCACTGAAAGAAAAAGTAGAATCGTGATTACATGAAATTCCACGTGGAGGGGAATTCCGAATGGACAGTATTGATGATTTTCACGTCGGCCATCTTAGAGGAATTTAACAAAAGAATTTTGTTATTTCCTCCAACATGGCTGCCGTGTCTTTTGTTATTTAATTCTCTTGGGACTGGTTGAAAACCATCAACAGCGGCTGCCAGAGGCGCCTTTTTATGCTTTCAGCTCGAACCCGTTGAGCTGTGCTACTGCTGTAGTTGTGGTGGCGAAGTAGCGAGTAGCGATGGCGATTATTTTTCATGGTGGGAGGAGGGGATCTAAGAGCGAGGGGGAACCCGACTCCGCTACCTTAATGCCTTAGGTTTCTGAGGACGAAAATTCCAAAGACTTATTACTATTCACTCCACTCAAGGTTTGATCAGACTATTCTTTCTAGAAAATCTCATTAGATGATCAGGTCTATTTTCTTTTGTGATTACATCCCGTCCTGCGTTGCCATGACTCCCAAATGATGTGCATGGCAATTAACCAATAAGAAAGCACGAGAATTGCGTGCGGAACAATCCAATTATTTTTGAATACCATTAAAAAGTGAGAGAAGTGTTCATTTCAAAAAAGAAAAATGTAAAAAAAAACTACAAAACAAGAATCTGGTAAAAAAAGAAAACAACAGTTATAACAACAACAAAAACAACAATAGTAACAAGAACAACAAAAAGAGCAACATGGACGCGAACATCAAGAACAACATCAACAACCTTTCGAGCCTTAAAAGTGGATCCTGGCTTCTGGACTACCGAGTACTTCGCTGCTGTGTCCTTGTAGAGAAGCTCGCAAAATTTGGTCGAAGGATTGTAGTTGAACGAGTAGCACAGACCTTGATCTTTTTCATTGCAAGCGCACTCACAGGCTGACTCGTTAGTGGCGGTGAAAGACCAAAGTATTGATCCAACGATGGAGTAATTCAGTATGGCATTAGCGTATGGTGTGATACTCGAAGTGAAGGTACAAGTTGGATCTGCAAGTAGATGTACATAATTATAGTACATGTTCGTATTGAAGATTGACCAAAATACGACATTATCTCTTTAAAACTAGCATAAAATATGACTCACTTTGGCATAAGGTTCCGTTAAACATGGTTTCGCAGAAACAGTACTCGTTGCCGGTCATGTTCTGAGCAAATGAAAGACACTTTCCTCCATTGAGACAAGGATTAGCCTCACACTGTATAAACCAAATGGAAAAGTTAATAATATTTGTAACTTTTAAGATAAAAATTGGTGCCAATATAAACTCATTACTAGACCCAAAGGCCTGGACATTTATCGCGCATGCTCAGTGGGATGTGATTTCCTCGAGTATGCGCAGAAAGAACAACGGGGCTTGGGACTGTTAAGTCCAGCACTAGAATGCCCATGGACGTGGGTGGGCTGTCTGTGAGTTCGCATGCTAGCTACAATGTCCCACTGTCTTAACCTAATTTTAAATGTGAAAGATATTCCCTAAATCCTGTATGTTATTAATTCTTGCAGAAATTAACCTTTGGAGCTTTGAATGTGCTTCCTTCCTTCTTCTCCATCTTGTATTCTGCTGGACGATCCTTGTGGAACAGCTCACACACTTTAGATGAGGGATAGTAGTTGAACATGTAGCACATATCTTGGTCGTACCATTGACATTTGCACTCACAGCTTGCCTCGCTTGAGGCTGTCAGGGACTGCAGAAGTGGTCCAACGATAGTGTAATTTGTAATGGCATCAAGGTATGTTTTAGTTGAATGAAGAGGTGTCCTGCAAACTATAGCAGAAACATTAGCCGCCTTTTATGGCATAAACAGAATAGTGCAAGTCCTTTTCTAATTCAATAAATACCTTTCAGAAATCTTCAAATCGAATTGGAATTTTTTGCGGATGGAGGAAAACCGAAAGAACCCAGAGAAAAACCCTTGAATCAAAGAATAGACCTAATAAACTTTATTAACACGTCCAGGAATTGAACCCAATACCCTAGAGGTGAGATGCGAGTGCATTACCGCTATGCTACCCTTTGAATTCATTCATGAAGCTAGTGGTCTTTACAAGATATATAAAGTAAAATTTTGACTTACGCTCACATTTTGATCCTTGAAACATAGGAATGCATATGCAGCTGCTGCTTGTTTTGTCTCCAAGGGTATAGCACTGGCCACCATTGAGGCAAGGGTTTAAAACACACTAGAAGAAAGGTATATATAACATCCATTCAGATACATTGATACACACCTTCTGCACTGAAACCAATCGTTCTCTCTTCCTTCTCACCCTCACTGAAACAATTGCCATCCCCATCCAACCCTTACTGAAACCAATTGTCATCCTCATTCCACCTTTACTGAAACCAATTGTCTTCCTCACCATACCAACCCCACCCTCACTGAAAACATCGCCATACCCTCTCCCACCCTCACTGGATCCCTCGTGGTTTGAATACAGATCCATTCTTATTCTCCGCCTTGTAAAATGTTCATTAATTGTCGTGGTCAAAGTTCTCCAATAGAAAGATATAAAAGCAGGACTAAAAATAACTTATCAACCTTTCGTGTCTTGACTTTAGATCCATTCTTCTTCTTCACCTTGTACTCTGCAGCACGATCCTTGTAGAGCAGCTCACAAACCTTAGACGAGAGATAGTAGTTGAACATGTAGCACATGTCTGGTACAGCCAGGTGACATTCCATCTCACATTCTCTCTCATTCTTGGCTGTAATAGATGACATGATTGGGCCAACAATGGTGTGGTTTACTATGGTCTCACTATATGCTACTGAGGTGATGTTTGGACTTATTTGGCAAAAAGCAGCTGTTGAAAATGCATTTTTAAATTAGGTGAGAAATGTGCAATTACAAAGTCGTTATCTTTTGGATAGAAAGACTATAGTTTCTAAGGTTGCAAAAAGGAAGGAAGGAAGGAATGATGGGAGAACAATAAAGACAAAATATTCGGCTATAAGTAGCTGTTGAAAATGCATTTTTAAATTAGGTGAGAAACGTGCAATCACAAAGTCGATCTCTTTTGGATAGATGGACTAGTTTCTGAGGTCGCAAAAAGGAAAAAAGGAAGGAATGAGGGGAGAACAATAAAGAAAAGATTCGAGAGGAAAGAGAGCAATAAGTATGAAAGAAGGAAAAGGAAAACAAAACTAGTAAAAGAAAATTATTGACCCACATTTTATTCATTTATTTATTCTAGTTCAGCCCAAACACTTACTAGGCTATGCCACAGTGAGAGAGAATGCATAATTGATTAACGCTAATTCAGGTAAGAAAACAATTTCTCTGAACTTAGAGGAGGCATTTTGTTATTTACAAAACTATTCCTATTCCTCTTCTATTGCTATCCCCAAACGAGGAATGATATCGTTCAAATTTAAACATGTTCTGCCCTAGGAAATCGAATGGGTTCGAGTGCAGTTTGAAAAAAAAAACAAAAAAAAAAACGAGTGCAGTTCAAAATCAAATGTGAAAATCTTGATTTTAAATTGCACTAGTGATATCAACGTTTTTAATTTCAAAACTGAAATCGTAAAGCATACTCACAGCACGAGCACTTTGTTGAATGAAGAAGAGAGACCACGAGCAATGCCAGTACAGAACCAGCCATCATTCTTCTATTCCTATTTTTGTAGGAATGAAATAAAAAAAAAAGACTAAAAATTGATCATCAAAACAATTGCAAGCTTGCAGCTTACTTTACTAAGCCTGTCAGTGAAAATTTAAAAAATAATTAATATGTACTGATATTTTGATTAAAACTTTAATAATAAGTAATAATATTAATAGTTATTCAGGGGATTTGGATTAATTTATTAACTTATTAACCGACGCGTACGCTTACGTAAGCGGTCACGAGTATACAGTACTTCGTTACGTACGATTGGACCGTTGGTCACAGCAGTATTTTTGGCGTATATAGACGGGAAAACTGAAAAAGTCAAGCCAGCACATAACAGAACAGATAATTAACAGTTTAAACAGTTTCTAACGGCTAAAAAAAACACCAATATAACGGAGTCTAACGGCTAAAAATCCACCAATTTTTGCCCTCGCGCCCTTGTTGACGCATGAATCAAACTGTTACTGTGGCATCCGACCAAACCATTTTCGAAGCGCGACCCCCGAAGTTTGATTTCTCCTTCGCCGACTAGCATTTCAACGACCTTCAATCAAGAACTGAAAGCAAAGAAAAAAAAGGAGATTCTAGACTGAATTCAAGATTTTAATACTCTAATCCTCTAAAATATTAAATTCAGTCCAAAATCTTCCTCAAGATATTTTTTCTTTGATTTCAGTTCTTTGATTGAAGGTCATTGAAATGTTAGTCGGCGAACGAAACATCAAACTTCGGGGGTCGCGTTTCAACCGATAATGGTAATAAATGAAAAATACAATATTTTGAAGTCATACAATCTATGACGCTTTGATTGATGTTCACCAAAACCTACGTCTTTCATCGCGACCACTGAGCGATTCCGCAAGAGGGCTTTATCGAGTAACACTGTAACAATACCTGTCCTAGTTTATTTTGTTGAAATTGATAACATTCGAATAGGATTCTGGTATTAGTAGTATCAAGTCGTATTAATAGAGAAGGACATATTAGTGAAAGTCATTCTGGGCCCTAAGACATTAGGCGCCTCTACGATGACGTAAATTGAGCTCGCATCAAAATGATTCAATCATTACGTTGTAGTTAAATACAATAATTCGTTTTAGCTAATTATTTCATTTGAAGAAAGTAATGAGAAGGTTTGTAGTTAAAACAAAGCATATAGTGCCTTTTCTGTCAAAATTTGGTTAGTTAGGACATATGTTTTGTATATATTTTTCTCGGGAGACATGGTGTCTGGCCCAACTCATTACCAAACACTCGATACAACATGACTTTTAAATTTATCATATTATTATACGATCCAAACTCAACGAATACGACATATCTTTTGAGAAGCTTGTGGGCGTATAAGAGTTGGTAAAATAATTCTAAAATACAAAAAAGCGGCGATAAAGAAAGCATTAGGGTTTTTGAGTAAGTTTGCCTGTCGAATGATATTTTCTCTGGAAGTTTAAAAGCCGGCGCGGAAAAATGAAAGAAATAATCTTGAAATTCCCTGAGTGTCAATTAACTATTGGTTTCTCTTTATTTTTTCTAAAATATGAAAATTAAGATATTAAAATAATGGTGAAAATGGTTTTCATTTAATAGAGTTTTAGATTGACTTTTTTTCTTCTTTCAAACGGCAAACGTGAAATTTTACTTAACCTCTTACAAACTTTCTCACTACATACAAATATTCTTTTGTTTTTCTTCTACTTGGATTCTTTTGCAAGTCCTTTTCAGTAATGTAAAAATACTTTTTCACTGGTCAACTGACGTTTGCCGTAAACGTAAACTCTAAAACTCTCTAATGATTATTGCCGTTTGCTGTGAACGTAAATCTAAAACTCTCTAATAATTATGGCATCGCTTGGGAACCGTCTGAAAGTTTTTGACGCAGGACTGACTTAAGTACATGTAAATTTTTGTTTAGTCGAATTCCTTGTAAGTGATAGACAGAATTCTTTATAAACGCACCTAGGTACTGAAATAAACTGCACTCAGACAGAATGGCGACTGATATTCTCAATAATTATTTACGTTATCTAGAAATCTGAAGTTTAAAAAAAAAGTTCGAACCTCAATATCATTTATCCCTAAAAGGGAAAGACATTACAAACTTTGGTCGCATTTAAGTGAATTAGAAACTTTTTAAATAGACTTAAAGACTTTAGAGTAAAATTTAATTGGCTCACCTTGAGTAGAGTTTGAAGTTGGTTTTAAAAACCAGCGTTTGGTAGCTTTGCTCAAACCAACTAAGCGTCCTTCTTTGTACCTGCTAAAAACACTTGCAGGCGCTGTCTCTCGAGAATTCTTCACATTTCCATCGATCAAACATTCTATCTCACAGTGACAGACAAGATTCAATATCTTTTTAAAACAATGATTCAGAAACTATTAATTATTAACCACACAGTGAATTTAAATCAAAATGATGGGGCAATATTTTTTAAATAACGTATTTCTGAACCTTTGTTACTGCGCCTCCATTTCGCGCATCTCGTTTTTTACCCTCGTTTGCGCTGTTTCGAACATTTATCCAAATATTATCTCAATTTAAATCATTTTCGATAACCTTCTTCTTAAATTTCGACAATACAATACAATGTGCTTTATTTATACCAGAGATTACAATAAAGAAAAATATAGATATAAATATATTTACAAAAGAATGGTAGAGGTTAACTAGAATAACTATATAAAGCTAAACGAGCTAGGTAACACAAATATCTGAAATTACAATGAATAATGGGTGGAAAAGAAGACTAAAATATAAAGATTACATTATCGATAGGTATCTATATATACATTATTATATATACTTACAATTATTAAATCATATTTATACGTACTGTATTACTATTTACATGATCTAAATCCTATGTATGCACACAAAAACACACACACATTAAACAAAAGAAAATGAAAAGCACACACTAGACATTCACATACAGAGAGAGAAATATATTTATTAAACAGGATCTGAAGGAGAATAAGTAGAAAGAAAAGAGGCTTTAAGTTTCTCAGAGAAAGGTCTTAAGCTCAGCTGTTTTAATGTATCATCAATTGAATTCCAAATAAGTGCACCTTTTTGTATCTTAAGTTAAATTTACCATAGTTAGTATTAAGTCGACGAAAAAAATGCAGATTTAGTTGTTGCTTGTAGCTCGTCTGTTGATGGGTTAACGTTGCAAGCATTCCCAAGAATGTCAATGGCGGCCATTTTGGTGCCATTAACGATGGATCCTAATTAGGCTGAATCTTTTGTTCAACGGCACCATCGCTCCCTCGCGATGCCGCGATGACGTAGCGTGCAATCGAAGAATTAGTACGGCCCTTGAAGGTGCCTGCTTCACTAAAACGTAAAGTTGTGAGGAAAGTGTTTTACAAGGAATTTGACGCTGATTCAGAATAGGGTGTCCCGAACTTGTTTTCGAGATTAATGTAGGATTTGCAAAATCTACGACGACGATGTCCAGGGAATGAAATGTCTGAATCCAAGGGGGAAGGGAAGGACTCCCATTAGAGAAGGGCGGGGATGCACGTCGTACCTTTTAGGTAGGCAGATCTGCAATGTGGTACCTCTTAGGGTGTCACAAATCTAAAAGGACTACCAGAAAGTAAGCCAGTACCTTTTGGGTGTTTTTTTGAGGCAAAAAGATATCTGAGATTATATGATGACAGTCAGAATTGGCAGGTGTAATTCAAAATATTTATCTTTGGTTCAGGATCTGTCTTCTGTCATTCAGATCATAGATAATTGGTACCTTTTAGGGATAAAAATCTTTAGTTGCCATGCCCAGCTGGACAGGTCTCAGGTACCTCTGGGGGGTCTTTTACAAAATTTCTAACGAGAATCCCCACCCTAATTATATATAGGAGTCCCCCCCCCCCCCCCCCTTGGGTATGAATGCACCTAGCTGAAAACTCTGCTCCTGTGCCAATTGCGTTACATGTTGCGTTACGTGTTTTGTGATGGCTTCGACAATTAACACTATCATAGTGCCGTCACCTACTACGACAAAGCGCCATTTCATAAAGAAAAGAAACAAAAATCGGTAGAAAATGGAAATAGGACAACTGATTTTGATTTCGAATGTCTTTTGGACGCGCATAAAATCGTTACAAAGTTTAATGAATTTTTGAGATTTTTGCAGTTCCATCGTCAAGATATAAGCAATAGAGTCTTGTTAGATGTGACGTCATTCTAGGTCAATTGCTTTGGTGTATTACATTTCATGCTGTGGGGAAAACAATATAAACGTATAACGAAGGAACGGGGCACTTTTTATCTTTCAGAACATCAGGAAGGGACGGTCTTTTGTGAACGTGAGGTCCCTTGAGGACGAGGACTTTGCTTGGAGAAATCGTAGTCGCTGCTGGTCGTGAAATCTAAAAAACACTGAGAGAATGTCAAACACTACACTACCCACCTCAGGTATGTACAAATTAACGTGTATGGCTGTTCGTCGATCGTTTATAACGAATAAACAACGCAAGAGATTTTTGTATTAGAAGCGATTGGCAGTACAAGATTTCTTGCTTTCCAAGCTAGGAATTTTCATTGATTTCGATAGTTTCTTTGCTGCCTTGTCGTCTACTGATAGCAGCTGTTTAGAACATTTAGCTCTCATAGTCTTAATTTGTTGACATTTTGCTATACTGTAAAATACAAACGATTTCCAGACTTATGTATTTGATATAAATATTCTCTTAGTAATAACTGTGTTTATTTTACACGGTACAGGACGACCGGTCAAAAAGTTATACGTTTAGGGATTTCGTTCACACGGGACTGAGCGTCTGAACAAAAATTCGTACGCCTAACCGTGCAAATGTATTCGGTTCCATGTAAACAGAACGTATTTGTTTCCGTGTGAACGGCTAGTACAGGTCAGATTTTTGACCTGTTAAAAATTCGTCACTGTATCACGTCACGGCTTGTTTACATCGGCTAAAATGATAGAAATTTAGGCTAAATTTAAGCTTAATTCTCTTCTTTCGAGATATTTAGCGTAATATTTAGTTGTTCTTGCCTTCACCAGCTCATAAACAAAATTTCATTGTGATTTAAGAATGTGTTGTTATCATTCCATCCCCCTCCAGCGACCATGATCCCTATCGTTAAAACAATAGTTAGTTTTGATTTGACGTCATGAAATAGGGCAATTATCATCATTGATTATCTTATGAATATTCACATAAAATAATCCATATATAACTCAGCCCCTTAGTCCAATTTTTTCCTTCATTCTCTCCCTCCCTTTATCCCTTAGCTTTCCGTTCTCATTATCTCCCTCCTTTCCTCCCTTCCTCTCGCTTTCCCTTCTTTCCCCTTTCCTTTCCTCCGATCCCTCCCTCTTTCTCACCTGCCCTCTATCTTATGAGCATTGAAAGTCTCAACTTGCGCAGCCAGTATAGCGAGATCTCGATGTGTGCCAGGGAGATCACTGAAAACTCATCTATGTGCGTCTTACTTTGTTGGCATCATACTCCCTAATCTAGTCGTGACCTTCGTTCGCCCAAAATTTCGGCAACTACACTTCCTCCATTAACAACTTCTTTAATTCATTTTTTCGGCTCGAAGTATTTTCACCAATCTCGACATCTTCCATAACTCCGACGCCAACAAGTTTATCCATGATGAGTACAGGCATTGCTTCCACAGGTAAGCCCACTTTGTTCCTAGAAATATACACGTGCTAGCTTTTAAACTTTGTTTTGTACGTCCCCAACTCAGTTATATCTAGAGCAGTTTTTGTATGACTGTAAAAGGCTCAGTGCCGTATGCGTGCTGTGACCATGACAATGACCGCGATGTTTTCTAGAATCTTAATTGGCCGATTGTTTTCTCGCCCAATATGATTGATCTGGCAGTGGCGTTGTACGCCCCGTGGACACGAGTGAAAAACGTCTGCGATGCTCAGAATCCGTATGCAAATTATTCAAAACATAAGTAAATTTGACTTTCAAACATGCCTGATAAATTGGACTTCACAAAATGCCAAAACTTAGTAGTAGTGTCCATGCTTGAAACGTAAGGCTAATTCTTTCATATTGTGTTTGTTAATACAGTATCTTGGTCTCACAAAAGTATACTCTCGAACTTTTTTGTATACTTGGAGAAAACAAACATTTATTTTCTCAGTAATGATGAAAAGGTAAATTATACACCGTGAAAAGATGAAAAAACTTACTGACGTTTCGGACGCTAGTCCTTCGTCGGAGTAAAAGAGAAAGAAGTGGTAGAAAGGAGTGTATATATGATAGAATAAGACAAAAGAAACCAATGAGAGCAAGGTAGGCAAGGAAACAAAAACAAACAATCAAAAGACAAAAGAAAAGGTTAGTTGAAAATAAAGCGTTCATTAATCCCGTTGGGACTAAGAGTGCCCAATAGGTGAATAAGCCGCATTTCTTTGGTCTTGCGACAATCATTGTTGCCGTTAAGCAAAGAAAGACCGAAAACAATGAAGTCAGAAAGAAAATGGTTAGCTAGATTAAAATGGCGGGAAACTGGTTTGGTGGGATCGTTATTGCGAATATCATAAAGATGATTGCAAATGCGATCACCAAGACGGCGGCCAGTCTCGCCCACATACAAAAGACTACAGCGGGTACATTTAATAAAATATACAACATTAGAAGTGGTACGAACACTCAATTCTTAGAAAACGTGCTGAAGTGCATGCGCAAACGTTTTTCTCTAGTGTCCGCCCCGTGTTCTTGCCGTACGTGTTACAGGTATTTGATTGGATGCAGAGTAGATTCTCGCGCAATGTGATTGGTCTGGCGTATGCCATGCCTTTCCGCTCGCTTTTCAGTCATACGAAAACTGCTTTATTACAATAATTTTCACGCTGTAGTTATTCTCTTGTTGCTATAGTAACGGAGCCAACGCAAAACTTAACGGTGGTAGGCACTACGACTTCCCCTTCATCAGGAATGGACCTCAAGCATAGGCTACTCTTTGTATTGCTGGGATCGCTTTTTGGTATTATTTTAATCGTGGTGATAGTGCTTGCTCTCATGTGCAAGTAAGTAAAAATTATGATTTCGATGAGGGGTTGGTGTAGAACTAACTAAAAAATAGAGTTGCTAAGCATTTACCCGGAAAAATTCGAAAATCCGGATGAAAAATATGATATGTGTCATTGCCATCAAAGAGTTGAGGAAGAACCGTGGATCAGTATTCATATATGATTGAGGTAATCCAGTTTATTCCGCCTTTTTTGAGACTTCCGGTAGACGCGTGTGCCCTTTCTGGGAAGTCTATAAGTTTCATGATTTTTTACAATAGCAAACGAAATAGACCTAATTCCTCTTGGCTCAATGTTTACCCATTTTAGACCACGTGTCATTCCCTTGAGTATCATTTCTTTGCAATGGTATCGCATGAGAAGACACATGAATATGGATACAACTTAAACAAAGATCTTATTCTCTAGGGAATGGCATGGGTAAGCATTGGAATAAGATGAATTAGTACATAGGTGGTGTACGACATGGTAAGAACCCCTGGAACAGGGTGTTGGAGGAAATAGAATTGTCCACTTTACTCACCCACCCACTTCTTCATGGTCTTCTCACTCACACTCACTAACTCACGCATACACTCACTCATACACATTCATTTTTTTCATTTAAGTACCTTTTTTTATTTTGACTGGTAAGGTATGGGAGGAAAGCTAACCAAAGGACAGTAACACCTATTTCAACGGACGCCAGCGATGAACCACACGAAAATTCGCCTCCTCGTCCTGTTTGGTCGGAGAAATCAAAGAATAAAAACAAGAAATGACCACTGAACTAATCAAACTAGTGCGATTGGGAAACAATAGGAGGAATTCTTACTTGTACTGCACTGGACTATTCGTAGTATTGATGGTTTTCACGGCGGCCATGTTGGAGGAACTTAACAAAAGAATTGTCAGTGAATAATTTTGTTATATCCTTCAACATGGCCGCCGTGTCTTTTGTTATTCAATTCTCTTGGGAATGGTTGAAAACCATCAATAGTTGTTATAACTGACGATTTTTGGTACATTTTAGTTACAACGTCATTTATATGTGCTGTAAGCAAATGACGTCACTTTATAGTCATATTATGAGAATTGTAATTTAAACAAGAAAGCGCACGAGTTTTGTACACATTCATAGCTAGCTACTAACGACTAACTTAATTTTACTCTAAAGCTAAATGAAAGGCCCAAGAACTGAGATTAGTAGAAAAAAACATTTTGTCAACAAGGCTAAATGGGACTTTCCCATTTATTTGAAAGGGGGTTCAGTAAAATGACTCAAATTCTCTCAAAACTCGTCACAAACATTATGAATGGACAAACACGCCTTGGAATAAGGGTAAATTTTATTGAAATGTTTCCATTGAATTACGGTGTTTTATTCTTGGTTTTCACCTACGCCATCAAAAATTTTGCCAGGGTCTATAAGAAACAAAACTTCCAAAGGCAAAAAGACTAACCAAAACTATTTAACTCAGCCAAAATTCTAGCAAAAAGAAGTTTTAGATACCAAGATACAAGCGATTGATTAGTATAATTTAGTTGAATTTGTAACGTAACTACAACTGGACGCTAAGGCTGCATTCATAATGTATGGCTGAGGGGGGAGGCAGGTGAAATTTAGGGGGGATCGGAAAAATATTTACCAGTAAAATGGTGAATAGACATGCGTGAATAGACATTCATTTGTATCATCGTCCCCCCCCCCCCCCCCCCCCCCGATCTCAGTAGTTGTTCCTATGCAAAAATGTGGGGATTTCAGTCTACAAAAACAATTCAGTGCATGGCCCTTCCAGGGCTCCTTAGGGATTTTGAAAGGGGTACCCTGTTTATGACAAAAAAAAAAAACAAACAAATTTGTAGACCCTGTTCATGACAAAAGATATGATTTATTGCACTGCGTTCCTGTTTCAATTATCATGTCATCTCGCGTATCGTTTTTTTAAGTCCATAACCAGTTTCGATCAATACGAAAGTAGAATCCCTGAATATGACAGGAAACTCAGGAAGAACTTTGAACTTGAGTGAAATTGCATACCTTGTTTATGACAAGAAGCTCGAAAACCCATACCCTGTTCAACGGATCATCCCCGTATAGTCCATATGTGGGAGTACCCCCCGCCCCCTACCCTGGACGTGTTTGTATCTAATTTAGATTGCGTGGACCTATATATTCAACAGTTTGACTGAATGCACTCTACCAAGTGAGGATATGATATAATATAACGTGGTTAAAGAGATGTTAGCGAGTCGAGTAAGTTATTTAGCACGGGCTAGTCGGCTTGTGAAGCATTCAAGGCTTCTTAGTACTATTGCTAATGTTAAGGAACAAAAGTCTTTAGTCACTGAAGTGCACAAGAAGGACTCTATGCTTCATGTTCATTGGAACGACCAATCCGTCAGCCGTTTTCCATACATCTACCTCAGAGACATCTGTAACTGCCCCAAATGTTTAGACGCCAAGTCTTTCCAAAGAAAACTTGATATTGTTGGACAAATCGACCTCAACATTCAAGCTAAAAGTGTCGAGGTAACACAAGATGGCCAAAAAGTACAAATAAGCTGGCCCGATAATCATGTCAGTGAGTTTGATTCAAGATGGCTTCACCAAAACAAGCTTAAAGAGAGGGGAGACGTAGTAGACGAAACGAAAGGAATTGCTCGCGAAAGTGTGACTCTCTGGGATAGAAAACAAATGCAAGACAAACTTCCAAGATTCATATTCGAAGACGTCTTGAGAAAAGACGAAGTCCTTTACAACTGGTTGTTTACTTTGCACGAATTTGGAATTACGCTATTAGTTGATGCACCTACGAACTCAGATCCAATAGCAGCCCTGGTTCTTGCTCAGAGGGTTGGTTACAACAAGGCAACACATTATGGGTAACTTTTATATATTTTTTTTATTTAGGAACTACTCATTATTTGTGTGTGAGGAAGAGGGGGTGAGGTGTGGGAGGGTGAGGGATGACGAAATTTGGTGACCCTTGAACAGGTTTTTAGCAGGAACCTAGCCTGCGAAAATCCGGATACACAGGCTAGCAGGAACCCTAATGCGATGCATCGGATTTTAAGTACGGTGTGAGTTGAGTTGCTTGTTAACTAGTCCTCTCCTGTGCTTTGAGGGTTTTTCTCCAGTTTTGCTGCAAGCCACAAAATTATCAGCTTTAAAATTGGAGCTCAAAAAAAAAAAAAAAGAAGAGCCACTCTTCTGATAAAAATTGCCTTAACATTAATTTTAGTGTATAACAAGATATTTACTTTGAATGCAACCAAAAAAGTATGGACTTGGTGGATTAAGGGATTGTGCATGGTTCCAGAAAATATCCATACCCCACCATGGAGGAAATTGGAAATTCCCAGGGGGTGGGGGTCAGAAGAAAAATTACAGAGTTTGTATTTGGAAAACAATTTGGAAATTCTAGAGGGGTGGGTGGGAGGTGGACCTTTTTTAAAGTTCCTCCATACATTCAATAATGCTGTGAACCATGAATTATGAAATGCAGACAGAGAAAGCAATCAATATTGATCTTTCTTTTAGGTTCAAATTTGATGTACATGCAAAGTTTGATGCAAACAACCTGGCTTACACAACAGAATATCTTCCTCTTCATTGTGATATTCCAACAGCCAAGAATTACCCAGGGGTAAGTTGAATTTCCTCTCGCACTAAAAGTCTAATTACAAATGTAGCTGCACTTATTAAATGTTTGGGGTTTCATATGCTGTGTTAATTCGGGGGGCTGGCGTTTATTTGTTTATTTTAAAAGATGTGTCTACCACATATATACATAATGTGTAACCAATGATTTAATACAAAGTGAGTAGAAACGTTTAAGAAATACAAAATACTGAAGCTTTTTGTATAAATAAAAGTGATGCTTTTTTTTAAGGGCTGTACTTCTCAGGACTACATCCACCCGGATGATCATAATACAAATATTGTTACTTCAATAAACATTCATTTACCTGGGTCCAGACCATTCTATTCAATACAAAAGTGTGATTTTTTTTTAGAAGGGTCCATTTCACAGACCAGCCTTTACCAGTGGCAGATCCAGGATTTTTCAAAGGGGGGTTCCGTTTCTTAAACTGTGTATAATTCTCTTTTGTTTAGTCGATGTTAGACTAAAAAAACTTGGCTCTTATCACCTAATTTACTATCTAGTAACGGAACTTAAAGGTAAATTAAACATTATAACAGCAAATATCTATCATTTCGTGTTCAACATTATCTTTGTGGATACTTTTAAGCAAAATTTATATAAGACATATTTCTATTACCTAAAAGATCAAATCTTCAAGGGGGGTTTTGTGGAACCCTTCAACCCCCTCTGGATCCGCCACTGTTTACTGGAACATATAATTACTGCACAAGATCAAGGCTAACCCAGAGCAACAGAAAACTCGTAACTGGAGTTCATTAGATTGCATTAAGAAGGTTAATATATGATGTCCCTTCATTATTTTAGGTCCAGATTCTACATTGTCTAGAGCAAGTCCCAACAAAAGGCGGATCAAATCAGTTTGTGGATGGCTTTAAGATCGCCCAAGACTTTAAGAACAAGGAGCCAGAACTGTATGATGTTCTGTCAAAGACACCAATTCCTTATGTGGATATTGGTGCAGATGTCTTTGGGGACTTTCACCTCAAGAATACTTGGCCTGTTATTGAGTAAGTATCTGTAATGTTAGACTTTACTTGAATAATCTTTAAGAGTGCAATCTCTGGTTAAATTTTTTCTTGATTTTCTGGAAATCATTATATTTTTAGAAATTTCTTCCAAGTGCCCCTTTACTGCTGATTTCCATATTCTGCGAACTCAGATATTCCAACTGCTTGTTGTGAAATTGTCTTTTCGCTGCCGCCAGTCAAAAACATAAGAGGTACTGACTGATTATTTTTGATTTATGGCAGCAAAAAATAAATAAATAATTTTAGTGTGCAGCTTGTAACTACCGCGTTTGCAGAATATCTAAAACTGCAGTAATGATGCTGGACAATAATGTCGATGAGACTGTTTATTTATACCCTTTTAGTTATTCATCTATCCCATTCCATCCAACCTATTCATGTATCCATGCATGCATCCTTCCGCCTATCCATCTTACCATTTTGACACCTTACCATCCATCCATATGCATCCTTCCTGTCTTCTATTCATCCTTCCTTCCATTCATCCACACATTCTTTCTTTGATCCTTCTATTCATCCCACTTTCCATCTGTTCTTTCCTCCATCTGTCCACCCAACTACCCATTCATTCATTCATTCTTTCTTTCATTCATTCATTCATGCCTTCTTTCACTCACTCACTCTCTCACTCACCTACTCACTCACTTACTCATTCCTTCCTTCATTCATTCATTCATCCATCCATCCATCCATCCATCCATCCATCCGTCCATTCATTCATTCATTCATTTCAATAATTCATTCATTTCCATTTTTCTTTCCCTAGTGTGCTATAGCTTTGTAACAGGTCCTTTATTTTCTAGATTGGATCATAACAAAAAGATACGACGCTTCACATACAACAACCACGTACGAGACTATCACCTCACCAGCCCCCCAGAAAAAGTCTGTGACATATACAGGGGCTACATGTTGTTGGGACAAATGATGAGAGACCCTGAAAACAAGATAGACCAAAAGCTGCAGAAAGGCGAGATGGTAACGTTCAATAACAGTAGGGTACTTCATGGTCGGAGTGAGTTCACCCCCACTAGGGCAGGCAATCGGCATTTACAGGGGACATATCTTGACTGGGACTTGATTTATGCTAGATTACGTTCGCTTGGGCAGTCCCTTGGGCGACCTTTTAATGAGTGATTGAAGAGAATGGGTGGGCCCATGAAAAGTTAGCCATGTCAGGTCAATACAGGTAACCCATGTGACGAAATGCATGCAAAAGAAAAAAGTTGTGAGTGAAGGTTATCATCCTGGTTTAGTTCTATTACCAATTGAATAGTGATTTGGAATGTTACTTTTTAGTTTCTACTGATTTCAGACTGCACCCTTTGGTATAAAAACCTAAAAATATATCTTGGCTAACATGTACTGTATTATACATATATAATATTATAATTATTATTATTATTAATTCAAAAAAAAAAGAAGAAAAATCAAAAAGAAAAAAATTAATACCATAAATAAATAAACGGATAAAACATGTGAAAAATGAAACTTTTTTTGCACGCAGTAAGTTCAGCTATGCAAGCTTTTTAGAAATTGTTATGTGCATCATGACAACTGCGTAAATCATGAAACAAAATATATTTTGTAAAAAACATTATTCCAGTTAAAAAAAATAAAAACTCGATTTGTATTGTCCAGGCTAGTTAGAGAAGGGTCTATGTATCTATTATTTGATATTATAACTAGACAATATCATTTTAGGGTTAATTATTTATGATAGTATTACGGTTTAATTACTTGGAAAGGTGTCATTAGTGTTAAATAAGTGCTCAATCACTAACAAAAGTTACCCTACCTTTTACTAAATTGATTTTCGCATTCAAGTGTAAGCAGGACCGATATGAGTGGCAATACTTTAGCTAAGAAGGACTTCAGGCAAAAAAGTTTAGTGCGATGTCCTTGCTTGAATTAAGTCATTGGTACGAGAAATGAAATGCCGAGATTTTTGGACCGTTTATGAAATATAGGAATTCAGAGAACATATACTTGCAAGCTGTTTCAACTCCACAAGAAAAAGCAAACCGCTCAGCAGTGGTCGATCTTCAACAGGGAGTAGGGACTTTTCAAAGTCCATCATGGTGTACTAACATTGCATCCAACATTGGTGAATCTGGAATGACACGTTGCAAAATATCCACACATTGTTCTAAAGAGGCATCTTCCTTCAATAAGCACACTTGCTATAATTTGATTTGGTCAGTGGTTTTCATGTTAGTGCAACCTGATTGGCTAAAATTGTCAAAATATTGCAAGCGATGTTGCAGGCAGAAGCCAGGGTATGATTCCGCTTGTGAAGGTTGTGCACAATGCAACAAATTCCAGGGGTCATTGGACATACGCTGCAACATTCCTATTGTTTCACCTTGTGTCTGTTACTCTATATCACTTAAAGACGTGCTGAAACACAGGCATGCGCAAACGATTTCTTGTGCCCCTAGTATTAATAACTTATTAAATTATTTTGTTACCAGAAGGGAAGGCAGAAGTAGTAGGTTAGTTTTCATTGCATAAATAATCTTTTGAACAGCTTACTTTTAACTTTACATACTTTTATTTAAAAATAGCCTTATGCTATTAATGTATAGCTAAATTATTTTAAAAACTAATTATTTTGACACATCGCTTTTTAGTTTAATGTATTTATACTTCTGTATTTATGAGTGAGATGGATGGAAGTGGTGAGAAAATGAGTGACCAAAAGTCATAGTCTATTTTTAGTGACTTTTTAAAAAAATGTGAGAACTTAGACTAAGCCGAACTTCACATGAACCAGACATTTATAAATGGTTAAAAGAAGGGCACTTACAGATCCAATGTTTTCCATGCGTATATGGCTCGTGCGAAGTTTGACAATATTGACCCAAGTCTCCCTCCTTAAAAAAATCAACTTCTAATTTATGAATGGTCTCTTAGTTCACTAGTATTTGACAGCATTTTTCATTGATCATAACTGGTTTTTTTTTATTAAGTTTGTCATTAAAAGGTTTAAAAGTTTCCACCAATCTTACAATAGTTATATATTACTTGTGAAGTTTTGCAACATTGAAAAATGAAAAATTATTGTTTAATTTTCAAAATGATAAATTCAGAAATTGATAAACTCTTCTTCTTCTACTTCTTCATGCAGTATCTTTTTTTTTCTTTTTCTGATCTAGGATTCTTGCATGTAAACAATGATATTCTCTATTTGCAAAACTAGACCCCTTTAAAATTAATAGACAATTTTTGATTTCAAAATTACCGCTGTGTTTCTTGATTACAGACTCATTTACACAGTGTTAGCCTCGATTTTGTGCAAAATATTCACATGTTCCAGTCAAGGTTCGCCAAGTTTCAAAGTGTTTGTATTGTTGAAGTTGTGCATTTTTTACTTTACTGTTTATATTTGTGAATATTTAGACGCTGATACAAGGCTAACCCTGTGTAAATGAGTCTGTATTCAATGAACACAGTGGTAATTTGGAATTCGAAAATGGTCTATTTACGTTATATGTTTACAAGTACTAGAAAATAGTAAGCACTCATTCATGTCAGTCGAAAGGACTGTTGTGTCAAACAATAGAACGAATCTATTGCTTTAATCACAGCTTTTCTGTGTATAAGTTGACGTGCACTTGATAATGCATATGTTTTTATTATTGTTAATGTCAATCAATACATATTTTTTGTCAGGGTAGGGATGGGATGGAGGGGGATATTGACATCTTCATTTCAGACACAGCCAAATTCCCTCACTCCAGGAATCTAATCGTATTCTCACTTAAAACATTCAATCCTTTCTAGGGCATGACAAATTTTATACCCTAGGAGAGAGGGTAAAATTCTTATAGCTTTCATCTTGCCTCACCCCACCCACCCTGGGGTTTAGTATTGATATAACAATGATTAAAAACAAAGCTTGGCCACAACATATACTAAAATAGTCTTATTTCAATAAAGTTAGTCACCAAAAACCTAGAAAACTGAGATCACTAGGGATCATGGGAAACAATTCATTATTTTCAAACAAGTAAAGCTTTTTTGATACAAACTGCAGCTCGAGCATGCTCAGAGGTGAGACTGTAACTTGTAAAAGATGTGCAAGTCCATCAATAGTTATCAAGCGGTTGAAACGTAAAATGTACCTACCCGTAATCCTTGTCGGCCTCAGCTTTATATCTTTTCAGGTGACTAATTTTATTGAAATAAGTATATACACATCTCAAACAAGTCTATTAATAGTTAGAAATAAAGATGCACCCCTAAACCAAAAAACTCCACAGTGCATGCATGAATATATACTGAAGTTTTAAGGTAGGAATTCTCATCTAAAATTTAGCATTAATGACAGTGTTCGTTGACATCGACAATTTTTGTAGCCTTCCAACCAAAGAGAAAGTATCCACAGCCAGCGCCGAGCACAATAGCAAGGCATAGCCAGAAGTTGTACGTCATGAAGACCAACATCAGAAAGTAACTGAGGGTGACTTGTACCATGTGCAGGAAAGTCTGACCTATATGGTGACCATCGCACATCTTTGACCTGTAAGACCAATGGCACATCACATCTTTAGGAAAATCTTTCAAGAAAACATTTAAGGTAATTATAAATACAATCCCAAATCAATGTTGGTAGGGCATTGGTAGTGTATCATAGGTTGTTCGTAGCAGGTTAGTAGGTTGTTGGTTGGCAATTTGTGGGTAGGATATTGGCAGGTTAATGATAGGATATCATCAGGTTATTGGTAGATGTCGGTCAGTAGGTTGCATTGATGGTATGGAACAAAAGAATCTCGGTATGTTAATAATTAACAATAGTCTCTTCATTTTTTTTTTTTTAATGTTGAGATACCCAGAGTCCTTGCCAAATCTTCTTAGCAAAGCCTTATATATGTTTATGCATACAACACAGTTATAAAATAGGAGCTAGAGAATGCTACATCTAACAAACTCTAATGACAAAATCTTGATGTCCGCAGGAATAAAGTAAATGCTCTGGTCAAATAAAACTTTTTTTGAAGTTACACAAGCAAGGCTCTACATCCCATATGAAACCTCCCATACTCACACAATACTCCCTTTCACAGTTCCTTACACCATCTTGAAAGGTAGCTGTTATTATTCGAATGTCTCTATCATTGAAACCACACTGTTTGTCTCACTTGAATGCAAAGGCATGGCTACCTTTTCAAGATGTCGCAGGGAACTGTGAACGGGACTATTGAGGGAGTTCAACTTCTGCTATTTTACCTTGGAATTTCTGCTGTTGTTTCTGTTACTGTGACTGACCCTCTTCCATTTTGCTCGTAAACATTTTTGCCCAAATCAATACTGACAACATAGCCATATTTGCGCTTCAGTAATTCTCTGGACACTTTTAAACCTTCATATAGTGCTGCAAGGATGAACATAGCAATACAGGACCCAACTAGACCTGAGAGATATCAGATTATTAATCATCAGATATGCAATCAATTTAATGATAATAATCTGTGTAATTATCATTGTCACCACCACCATCATCATCATCATCACCAACATCATTTTTCTTCACAGTAAACCAACATGATACCATAATCATGATTTTCACATTTATTATTATATTTTTACGATATTATTATTACTATTTTTAATTATTTTCTTGATTATCATTTTATATTGAAGGTAGTAGTTTCGTTAAAACAAATTCCATCCCATCATCACTATAACTGGTTTTTTTTTTGTCTCACTATTGTTCACCTCAAAATCAACATGTTTTGTCCAAACAAATACAGTACTCTGCAATGGGTGCATGAGACTGACATACTGATCTTTCTTGGTGTTGCAAAATGTCACGTTTCATATTCTGGGTTGCCGTTCTTTGTATTGCAGGGTATCGTTTAATTCTTAACTCGTTGTTAACTTTCTCAGCTTTTGTTTTGTCTTTATGGATCAGGTGCCCTGCAACACCAATAGTCCCTTTCACAGTTCCCTGCGCCATCTTGAAAGGTAGCTGTACCTTTGCATCGAAGCGAGACAAATGGTGAGCTTGCAATGATGGAGACATGCGAATAATTGTCCAAGGTGTTAAAAAAAGGTCTCTATCATTGCAAGCTCACCGTTCATCTCACTTCGATGCAAAGGCACGGCTATCTTTCAAGATGGCGCAGGGAACTGTGAAAAGACTATTCTTGTTAACTTAGTGAGAAACCCACCTCCAACTGTGTCCACTGACCATCCTTTAAAAAGAATTGTCACCTTGGTGCCTAGGTGGAAGTACATCTAAAAAAATTAATGCAATATCATTCATGAATAATCAATTTTTCAAGGCTATTCTCGTTTGAAGGGCTTTTCAAGTGCTCTTTCATATGAATTTCAAATTTGAGGTGTTTTCAAGGAGATGCATGTCAATTCTGTATATATATATATAATGGGCTTTATAGACAGGTTAGGGAAAGGATAGGGTTTGACCCTCTTGATTAATCGATTTTTATGATGCTATTCTTGTTTGAAGGGCTTTTCAAGTGCTCTTTAATATGAATTTCAATTATGAGGTGTTTTTAAGGAGATGCACGTTGACTCCGTATATAAATAATGGGCTTTATAGACAGGCTAGGGAAAGGATGGGGGAACCTTCAAGAGGAATCAACTTTTCTAGTGCTATTCTTGTTTCAAGGGCTTTTTAAGTGAAGACCCTAAAATGAATTTCAAATATGAGGAGTTTTCAAGGAGCTGCATGAATCTATATAGTTTAATGGGCCCTCATAGACAGGCTATAGTGAAGAAATGGTGAACTTTCTTGAGGAATCAACTTTTCTAATGCTGTTCTTGTTTCAAAGGCTTTTCAAGTGTTTACTCTTTAAAATGAATTCCAAATTTGAGGTGTTTTCAAGAGGGTGCATTAACTCTAGTTAGTCAGGTCTAGCCGATCTATCCAATATGGTTGGCATATGATGACTATGGCCATGTTAATGTCCTTCTTCATAGACTGGCTATGAAAGGAATGGAGAACCTTTTCTTTTTTGAGGAGAACTCCGTAGTATGTGCTAATTAATGATTTGAACCTTAGTTCAAATTTAATGGATAGAAAAATTGGTGGGTGGATGGATGGAAGGGTGGGTCAATCGATTGGTGGGTGGGTGGACGGATGGGTGGATGGATAAGTTAATGGATGGACAGACAGATGGGTAGGTGAGTGGATGGATGGCTAGATGAATCAATTAACATATGAATAATTCAAAAATGTTTAGACTTTGTTACAAACTTTCAATTTACAACTTCTTTCACACACACAAAAAAAAAAACTAAAGGAAATATATAAGATATTTAAAAAATTACTTTGAATGTTATGAAAAAATTTAAACACCATGAGCATAACAAAACAAACAATACCAAAAACATCTGGTTTTGTTGAATAACCCCACTGATAAACAAATAGTAAAGAAACCTTAAAACACACACAAACACACATTTGAGTTAGAAATTCAATATAATCCTTCCTTGTGATACACCTACTTGCAAGAAGGTTGTCATACAAGAATAGAACATTAGTAATTTAGTGAGAAAGGAATACATTAAAAGACAAAGAAAAAGTTCAGCTTCAGTGATCTTCTTTTGTTTTTTATTATAATTCCTATCCCATTAAATCCCTAATGTTCTATTTTTGTGAGAAGGAAATGAAATATTAGAAACGAATTGCAGTCAACTAAATTTTTCCCCCTTTATTGCCTTGGAAACATAGGCCCTTCATCAATATTGTCAAAAAGATGAGGTGCATTGTAACAAGGATTTCCTTTTTCGTGATCAGAGATATTTTCAGCTAGGGTCCACAGCTGCCTGGATATTTCGATTGATGGATGTAAAAATAAATTGAAAAATCTAGAAGTTATGAAGGTCAAACAAAGAAATAAAAACTGCATGTACTTGTACATTTAAAAACACTATCGATTTTTTTTTTTTTTTAAACTTCAATGTACGAATTTGTCATTAGTACTCAAAATTCAACAAATTATGCTAGCTATTAAATGGTGTAATTATCAACTTAATTCACAAGTATAAATACAGCCATAAACATTATAATGGCTTTCTGGACTAGTAGAAATGTTGCTATGGAAACAGAAGTGCTTTAAAAAACCTTAACTGCATCATTTCAAACTCTTTTTACCACCAAGTAAAAGGACTTGACAACGTGTATTTAGGAAGGATTGTTTTTAAAGGATTGTTTGTACAGCTGGGTAAATGAGTAGAAGTTCATTCTTCACAGTATGTTAAAAGAAAAGATGTTGAATTGTACATATCATTTATATTGCTAAAACAATAGGTGTGAAATTGTATGAAATAAGAACAATGCAACTTAAAAGAAAAACTAAGAGTTTTTAAATGGGTTGAAATAATTTTTACAAAACAACAAATAAATATAACAATGAATGAAAATGACAATGATAAAACAAGGTAAATAAACTATGTGGAAAGGAAAAAAACCTTAAAAGATAAAACTTTTTCTGAGATTTAAAAACAAATTAAATATTAGGGAAATATACACCTACTTAGTAATTTGGTGAGAAAGGAATACATTAAAAGACAAAAGAAAATGTTCAGCTTCATTGATCTTTTGTTTTTTAATATAATTCCTATCCCACTTAATATATCACTAATGTTCTATTTTCGTACGACAACATTCTTGCAAGAAGGTGTATATAAAAGGTATATGAGTTTTAAATTTCTCATAGATCTTAGTTCTTCTACACATGATGGTCATGACAAATGGTCAGAATAAGATAAAAATAATATTTGTATATTAAATATTTTTCATTTCAAGAATTCAACAAACTCTTTTATTCTTTATATTTATATCCAAAAATTAAGACTAAGACGTTCATATGTATTATTATTTATTTATATACTGAAAATGTGAGATATTTATTATGAACTGTAGTACATAATTTTAGGAGGAGGGGACGATTTGAAGCCCTTTTTCAGAATTTGATATATGTTGGGAAATGAATAATTGTTATGGATGTACAAAACCATATGAGAAATACATACATGAGAATTTTTGAATTTTGGGGGGGGGGGGGGGGGGATGAAAATAAAAGAACAATTAACACCACTTAAAATTAATAATCCCATTGAAAAGTAGAAATTCAAATGACAATGGTTATATAGCCTGCATACGTAGTGGCTACCCTTTCCAAATTCGATCTTGGGCTTTCACCTAGCATGGATCTGAGGGTTCCGTTCCTGATTGTCGCACTCTGTGATTATTGCCAAAACTGGTAGATTTTTTTTTTAATGGTTAAAGACCTGTAACAAAGTGTTTATGTACAACATTCAAGCATCATAATTGCTTTGCAAAAGCTTTAAACTTCATAAAGGAATCGTAGATAGTGTGAGTGCTAGTCATAGATTTGTTGCTATGCAATCTACAGGGTCATTAACGACTATAGAAAAAAAAATTAACATTTATATAACCACAGTGGTAATGGAGTTCAAGTACATGATAATGAGGGGAAAACTACTTGGTTAAATCATAAATAAGACGTTAAATTAAAGATTTGTACCCATAAAACAAATACTTAAAGTTGTGAATCGACTAGTATGAACTTTTTTGAGTTGTTGAAGAAAAGATTTAAAGAATTTTTTCATCTTGAAGTGAAAGAATTATTTTTAATGTAAATCAGCTTATTAAGCTTAATAATATTAGGGATAAAAAATGAATAGATTTGTATTTAAGTTATTAAGATTGCTACAAAAACGATATTTTAGCTTTTAATGATTAATAATGAATCTATAATGATGTGTAATATGAGATTTATAAGTTAGCATGTTTAGCAAGTATTCAAGCAAAAGAGCAAACAAAGACGAACGACGCGAAAATGAACTCAAAATGATGCATGTCTGGGCTCATACTTTGAAATAAGAAGGCTATAAAACGTGAAGAGCAAAATCGAAAATGTTAATATAAATTTTAAGGATCTTTAAAATTTTTTAGGTATCAAATAAGATGTCAGATTGTTTTTATGGTTGTGAAGATTACACTTACTTTCATCATCATTCCGTCCATACCATCCATATTCATCCCCATTGAAGAGTTTTCTTTCGTCATGTTATTCATGGACATCATTTTGGACGAGACGATTATAATTTTAAGAGAAGAAGATGAGGTTTTAACACGTTATTATGATCAAGCACTGAAGGAAGTTGTCTGTATATTAGATATTTCAGTGACCCAAAGTGGCTTCCAACTCTCAACCAATCAAATCGCTAGAAATCCATTGACGTCAAACCTCTTTAGACGAAGCACGGTGATTGGATTAGAAAATAAGGGGGCGAGCGAGCTGAATAGGAATCTGCTGCTCTCTCAATCGAGCAAAATAATGGAATAATAGTGCTTCAAATGTCACTTTTGAACATGAATAGACATAAATATCCGACTTTAGAATACCATTAAAAAGAAAAAATTCGAAAATTTTTATGATATAAACTTAGCACAATTTTAACCATTGACAAAAAAATTTAACTGAAGCTTTAGGTTTAGTTCTTAAGTCTTAAACTTACTACAAAATAACACGAAAAAATTCTTTGAAATAAGAAATTTTATTTATAGAAATAACAAAATATATAAATTTAGATAAATTATGATTTTGAAATAAAATGAAGGAATCAAAAAATTATTTATTCCCACTTCTGGCTTTTAGGTTTCTGGTCGGGAATCTAAATTCATTCCAGTTTGTCTTCTTAGACAAAAACATATTTTTTATTAAAGACAATTATCGATAATTTATTATAACAATATAAAGTTTTTATCAGGCGAACACTTCCCAGGTGTGGGATCCCTGTTGTATCAAGTAACGTCTGGTAGTTATTATAGTCAAGAGACAATCATATGACCTTCACTTCGAAAGCAAGGCTTTTCAAGAAAGCAAACTTGTTTTACAGGATTTTAAGGCATTATGTCTTGAAAATAACCTTTCAAATTCCCCCTTAATGCCTCTGTTCTTCGAGTGTTAAATGCATACAGATTTTACGAAGACTTTGGTGAAAATTAACTACATTTTGCTGTCGACGTCTTTGCATTACCTGCGAAATTTGTCTATTTTTACATGTCAAAATTAACAAAGTTGATATGTTCTTGAGTTTAAAGGTAAGTATTATGTACTAATTGATACATTTTTGTAACTATACTGGCCATTTTTTAAAATAAATTTATGTTAACAATATAAATGTGCATCTGTACTAAATATTGCTAGAGTGGGCTTCCTGTGTAGATATCAAAATATCAACTAACAACCGTGGTTGTTGATAACAAAGTATTCCTCATTATTTTTTTCTGGTAAGATCAACCAACATGGTGGCTGTTTCATTGTTATTTATATTTCAAGGGATTTTGAGTGACATGGTTGCACCCCAAAAATTTGTGGGAAGGTGATGTTTGCTGACAAAGCAAATAGAAAGACCTATCTTTTATGTCTTGCAGATTTGAAAATAAACTATCCTACAAAAATACAACTTGACTAAAAATGGAAATGTACTTCTCAACTCATTTTGAAGGAGTCTATGTTCTTTTTAAAGGATGGAAAATTACATCTGTAGCAGGTATTAAGGCTGCGTTTATAATGTATGGCAGAGGGGGGAGGGGGGGGGGGGGGGCAGGTAAAATTTAGTGGGGGCCGAAAAATTTTTACCAGTAAAACAGGGGGGTTTGAATTTTTTTTCAGAGGATTGGGGGGAATGCAAAATTTTTAGAAGAAGCTACGAGAGATTGCCCGGTGGGGATAGTTATTTTTGGGGGGACTTCAAGGGGGGGTCTTAAGAATTTTTTTGTCATTTAAAGATTTCACCTACCCCCCCCCCCCCTCCCTCTGCCATGATACATTATGAACTTGACATTAACTATTTAATTTGAAAAAGTTTTGACATTGAATAAGAATAATGATTACAGTACGTTTGATATTGAGTTTTTCAAGAAGTGAAAGCTTAAAGAAACTTGAACTGGCATTTTGGGTGTCAATCCTTTATCGGAGTAAAAAAATACATTCTCTACTAGAAAAGCTTGTCTAAAAACCTTTTATTGATGTTTTGCAGGTTTGGTTTTGTCAGTGGTGATAGTGTTTGTATTTGCTGTCATTTTTGAAATTCTAAAAGCTTATGTGTCCGGTTGTTATAGCAACCCCCAGTCATGTGAGGAAGAGCAGCCTCTTATTGCTGATAGCGCAATTGGTGATACTCTGTCTCATCCACCAAGGTATTAACCCAATTAGCACCAAAAATAAGGTTTAAATGATGATGATTAGGGACATAGGCAGGGGGAGCGAAGGGGGCCATGGCCCCACCTCCGTAAATACAAAATGACAGCTTTTTAGATTTTATGCAGCAGTAATTTTAAATGTTGTTTCCCTAAATTTTGCAAATTTAAAACGTGAAACATAATGCCAGTTCTTTCTTTTCTTTTCTTTTTTTTTTGAGGGGGGGGGGGGTTGGTGTTTTAGTTGCCCAAACAAAATGTCAGATATTTGAAATTTTGCCCCCCCCCCCCCCCACTTTTGGAAATTCCTGGCTACGTCCCTGATGATATAGGTGACATTGATGATTTTCAATGGCTGTTAAGAATTAAGTTATCTTGAAACATAACTGTCTTCACCGCCAACATTATCATCAACATTAGCATTATCATAATCATTACCATGCATATATATCATTTAATGATTTAGTTGATTGTAAAGTTTGAACGTCCGAGTAAGTACAGTCTTGAGAAAGACTGTTGTTGGTGACAACTGCCATTTTGAACACCTGAGTGGAAGTCACCTTCAGAGTCTTTTGTAAGGTGCTGGTAATGGTTGACTTTGATAGATCTTAATGACTTATTTGGTAACTTTTTTAAATTTCTGTCTGCTTTCTATGATAATTAACCTCAGTTTTAAACTTTTATCTCTACAGATTTGACCTCAAAAATCATTTGATAAAAACATTCTTTTTGACCCTCAACATAGTTTATGGATATATACTGATGCTTGTTGCTATGACCTTTAATGTATGGCTATTTTTAGCCCTTGTCATTGGCTATGGCTTTGGCTACTGGTTTTCACAGCCACATTTTGAGCCAACTCCTGTTCAAAGAAGAAACAAGACAAGTTCCTATGGAGCAGTCAGGGATAATCATGTTTCTATGTGAAGAATAGAATGTGCTGAGAACTTATGTGGTAATTATGCATTAGATCAGCCTTGCTTTGGCAAAGGATAAGCTTGATTTATGGCTTCCTGTCAACACCACCCCTCTCTTTAGATGAGTGATACAGGCTATTTAGCCTTTCAATGTTTTCCCATATCAAGTCTTATGAAAATAAGGGCCCTGTTACATGCTGAAACTTGTGTGCAACAGCTTTTTAGGACAAGTTTCATGGATGTGTTTACATGGCACAATATTAGGCTTTGTGAAACTTTGTTGCGATATAGTTCCATAAAAAGTAGAACTGCTTTCTTGTGCAACTAAAACTTGTGTTGTGAACAAGATTCAGGACAAAATTGCTCCATGTTATACCCAGTGAAACTTGTCTTGCAAAGCCATCACATGCAAGTTTAAGCTAAAATTTTCAAAGTGTAAGAGGGCTTTAAGATTAACTGTTGTCTTATCAGCATTCTTAGGGGTCATCCATTAATTCTTGAGTGGGTGGGGTTGGGCAAATTGTTTTGCTGTTCTCCTTTTAAGGGAGTTTAGTAACAGATTTTGCGTTTGCTGCTGAAGATATATATCTTTTAGTTCCTAAGAGTGGCAATGGAAAAATTTTTTAAAAGTTTTTTTCAATTTTCCCACAACCCTAAAAACAATGAATAATTCCTAACATATATTCTAAAGCATCGTTGATAAACATGGAAATAATACTCAAGGGAATTATGCATGCCAGGGGCAGATTCAGAGAATGGGGTGTATTTTTTGTACTTTTTTTTCCCAAAGTATATCTCAAAATGCAGCCCATCCCCTTTCTCTTTCAATGGGAAGCCTGAAGGGTGGAGTAGTTGTATGCTCTCGCCCAGTACTACTATGATCCTTGGTTCAATTCCCTGACTCGACACCATATAAGTGAGATGAGCTTGTTTTTTGATTTTGATCTCCATTGCATTGAGGGTTTTTCTCTGGGTTCTCCAGTTTTCCTCACTCTGCAAAAATCAACCCTAATTCATTCTGAGCTGCACTCCTTTGTAAGACATAAGTAGTATGTAGACTGTCTGTGGCACCTATGTATGCCTTTCACTTGACCATGATCAAATTGTGTCCTTTGCAATTTTATTGTGCTATTTAGCTGCAAGTAAAGGTGCTGACACACGGTGCAACAAAATCACACAACATCGCTTGTGTCAGCCTGCTATGTTAAGATGTTTGGTCAGCAGTTATATATTTGGTGCAAGCTGATTGGCTGGAAATTTCAAAATGTTGCAGGTAATGTTGCAGCCATGTTCACATGATGAAATTTGTTGCACGCATTGTTGCAAGAGTAGAGCGCGATTCAGCTTTAGATTTGTTGCGTGCAACAAGTTTGGGGTAGACGCACGCTGCAACAGTCCTGTTGCATGTAATGTTGCATGCAATATTGCACCGTGTGTCAGCACCTTAAGGATGATTAGCCACTCATTTTTTAATCAATATATTTTTGATGATTAGCCAAACATTATTTAGTATAGTTTTTTCTCAGTCCTGAATCTGCTCCTGCGTG
Organism: Actinia tenebrosa; assembly: GCF_029948245.1. Lineage (NCBI taxonomy): Eukaryota > Metazoa > Cnidaria > Anthozoa > Actiniaria > Actiniidae > Actinia > Actinia tenebrosa. The sequence continues at coordinate 1,892,709 of NW_028292586.1, read as the reverse complement.
TTCTGAAATCATCAAATCTAGACAAAGAAATTAGTATTCCTAAGTAGAGGAATTAAAAATTAATCGGCAGTCAAAGATAAAACTCCCTGAAGAGTTGCCGAATATATCTACCTATGAAAAGTCATAGAAATAATATGTATAGAATATTAAGACTCTTCGATATGATAATCTAATCAAATATTTTTATTAGTTTGAATATTTTAAATATTTTTTGAATAAAAAATAGAACTTCTGGCACAGGAGAATACTATTCATTTTAAAGTAAAAAATGTTAGCGTCAAAATGAAAAGCTAAGGAAATAATTCTGGTTTCAGCAAACAATTTAAGCAATTCCACTCTATCCTATTCTTGATGTAAAAAAAATTTTTTTTGTATCATTTTCTCCCCTTTATTTCAGCATTCAATATTACTGAAATCGCATCTCCTTTAACAGGCCATAGTTAATTCTATTAAGTCTGAACAGGCAGACCAGCCCTCCCGCCCTAAACCCTGACCCATAAACGAAACGCAGAAACCAACATCTATGATAATCGAATTCCGGGAAAAACCACTCCGAAAATACAGCTACTAAAACTTCTTTTATTTGTTTTATTTTTCATTTTCATTTGCAGGAAACTTGGAAGATAGAGCCTTTTGTTTTGGGAAGGTCTTTTCCTTGACCTTCATTCTGCCGAGAACCATCATTTTGTACAATTTTAACATATAATTTTATATACTCGGGTTACGTCTTACGATAATATTCTAATGTTGATATATAAATAATCCTAAAGCCTCACTTTGGCTATGTAAATTAGAAAACAAAAGTTGTCTATCTTATCACAACCTCTTTCTTTCTGCACAAACAAAAGGGTTCTCTGTTTCAACACTGACGAAAGAAGACTAAAAGTCCTGCTAAAATACACACAAGTCCCTTAAGTCAACTGATCGATCATCGACGTATAACCAAATCTTCCTTCGAAAACTGGAATCAGCAAAAAATATCCTTTTTGCTTCTGTAACTTGCAAGTTACGATCTTTAAAAATTTTCCCATTAAAGTAAGATTCTCCGATGAGTTAAGTTTATTGTTTTTAGCTATTAGAAAGGAATCGTATCTGAAGACGTAAAGTTCTTAGGAAGGCTTTATGTTACCTGGGATTTCTCTGGGTTGCTGTACGAATGAGATCGACTTTTTCTTCCGTCAAATCAAGCCCATTATTTTGCATTCTGACACCAATAAGTTATGGGTGACCGTTGCGCGGTATACGTGGCTTAGTCCTACTTCATGCCTAGGCCTGTATAACTCTCGTATCAATATGTGAGTCTGACCTCAAAGGTTAATAATAATTTCGTTGAGTCTATTATCATGTCAAGTATAAAGACGTGCACATCAGACGCTAACTCATTGTGACTTACTTAGAGACGGAAATAAACTACAGACTGGTCGTCAAGGTTACCGAACAGTCCTTTAAAATTTATGATATTTTAGCGAACCAGTTCTTCGCAGACGAGCATATGTTATGACGATCACACTAGAATTTTTTATTATGTAAACTTTCCGAACTATACTGGATAATTTATCGACATAATTGCCTATTTTGTGTTTCTTGTCCAAAATAACTGAAGCAGACTCTATATCAAAGCTCAAAGAAGAACAAGGAAAAAGAGTAAGTACTTTGATATTCGACTCGTATAATGACGTTAAGCACTTTTCATACCGTTGTGACCAAGGGCACTACACACTACGGGGTCCTAGCTCGTAGGCGTTATTCCATCGAGTTACGGGGAGTCAGTACGCGGGAATTCTTAGCTTTTGTAAGTCAGTAAAGCGCCTGCTGCGAGGGCACAGAACGGGTGAAACATTATAACAACAGATGGAAGTAACATAACCTTACCCGTTTATCATCTGCACTGTCAAAGTCCCAATAAGGGATTTTGATTTACCACTTCTGAGGGTGGCCGCTTTATAGTAGTTCTCTACTTTATATCAAGAGTAATTTATCGAACAGGCGGTCGCCTTGGAACGATACACTCACTAACCACTCCTCCCTAAAAAAAAAATGTAACGGTATTTAACTTTGTTTTGCTTGCTCAGTTCATCAAGTTCAAGTTGTGTGATTCCACAAGACTGAACACGACATACATCGAAAGAAAATATTAGCCTTTTTGCTTTAAAATGGTTGCTTTTTCCGATACGAGGGACTTTTACGTTTTGATAAAGCCTTGGAGAATCTTATCTGACAGAGGTGAGTATCAATCAGTTCCAATAATCCCACACTATAGTAAATATATTTTCCTTCGATATAATTTCCTTGCGATAAATACTTTTTAAGAATGTAGTCGTACTTGCACATCATATCACATTAAATAATTTAACTTGTTAATTCCCTGTTTGAAAGCAATAGAAATAATCATTTTGATGTTAAAACTATAATCTTAAAACTTTAACTATTTTTAGACAGAGTACAGACAATATTCAAACGCATGAACAACTATTTGACTAGTTGCAGTATTTTTTCCGGCCGTAAAGGTTCTACTCTTATAAAGGAAATTATAAGTTGTTATATATCTTTTAGGTCTGTTCAGTATATGTTTACATAACTGTGGATAGGGAAAAGTTAAGTTGCAACATCCAATCCAAATTTCTTTCACGTGTTATTTGTTCCTATTGCTTAAATTTGTGGTCGTGTGCATGCAAAGACTAACAGACGAGACGAAACGATTTTTTTGTACAGTAATTGAGAAAAGGTTAATCCCTTGATCTGGAAACTGAAATACTAGTGAGGGGTAAAATCTTGGAATGACTCAGAGCAAAAATTATTGAAATTTGAAAATATGTTCGGAATGCCTCCTACATACACTCTCATCAGTCAAGTGTTAGATGACAAGGGCTTTTTATACTTAATGATTACTTAATCCTTTAAGTCCAACGTAGCAAAAAAGATTCTTAACAATTGCAGTGCGTGCGTTACATTAAAAGCATGCAATGTTAAAACAAATGTTCTTCAAAAATTTGTACTTAATTTCTACCCCATTTAACACCCAAGCTAAGTTTTTGAAAAAATTCTTTTATTTGAATTTTGACCTCTGACAACATACGCTTTCTGTCTGATGCATTCCATAATGCCATCATGAATAGTAAATTATATGGCGTCGTACGTGTTGAAAAGCCGATAAATTCGATGGATTGCATTTCTTGCGTCACCACTGCAGCGCCATCATCAAACGTCTGCAAGATACTGTGTTTTGGATGTATGCTGTGATGTTGTCGTCACTAGAGTCAAAATGGGAATTTTCAACAATTTTACCAGGGGCGTCACGTTGTAACATTCTAGAACGGCGACTTGCGCTTTGGATCACGTGACCCTAGCCCCTGTAAACGAGCATCTGTTTGAAAATAAACACCAGAAATGAAAAGAGCACCTCAACTTCAACACCTCAAGACAGTCTTCAATTTCTAGCATGTAACGCGTCTCTTGGTAATTACGTACGCAAGGGCGGATCCAGGGGGAGGGTCGGGGGGTCGCGACCCCCCTGTCATTCCTGGGGTCAAATGGGCTTCCTGTGGTAAAAATGCGACTGGGATTCCTTTGCCCACAAAATTTACCCCTGAGACCCCCCTTCAAAAAACCCTGGATCCGCCCTTGGTACGGTAAGGTAGAGCAGTTTTTATATCTGAAAAACGTGCACCGTACACCTTTACCGTGACCGAGCTCCGTATCCGAGCATTCTGATTGGATGATAAATGATTTCGAGCGCTGTGATTGGTCGATTTCGTGCCAAGACGTTCCCATTTGCTGTGGCGTTTTCAATAATTATACATGATGGTGCTAGCTACTACAATATATAAACGTAATTTCTACGAATTTTCTCTCTTTCAGGGCTGACAGGCTCCTTTGTCGCTGTGTTTGCCTTAGCAATCTTCAATGAATGCCTCAAATACTACAACGCGTACAGGACCTACAACCCACTACAGACCAACAGAAACGCTATAACTACTAACGAAAGGTAGCTAAAATAATAAGAAATGAAGTCAAAACAATTGTCATTTCAACTGGAAATGTGACTGTTTTTTTGGAAATTTCTACCTGCATGATTTCTGTCTCTTTCTCTCGCCGTCTCTCGGTGCTGCCCAAGCGGAACGTGGACTCTGGGTACGAGTTTTTTATGATCATTATTTTGATCAGTATATGGGATCATTTGCATAGTGAGCCCCGCCCTTTACATGATTGACAGAATCGGGGGAAATGTGTGCGAAATCAACTTTGAAAAACGAAGGGACGCGATGTTAGAAATCTTGCAGTAAAGGAATATTTTTACTTTTTATTCTACAGGATGAGATTCCTGGCAACGGCGACATCCTCGTACATGGTTCAAAATACCCTGTCTTTTTTCATAATGCTTGTGGCCATGACATACAACGTATGGTTGTTCGTGGCGATAGTGCTGGGCCAGAGTGCGGCATACTTAGTATTCGTACCTTTACTAGAACGTTATATGTACAAAAAATACCGCAAAAATATGCTGAATCGACATTACGAGCCAGTAACAGCAACATGACAGAATGAGAAGAATTGTTAGCGATTGACTCAAGGGCGCGGGATCCAGGATTTTTTTAAGGGGGGAGGGGGGGTCCCTACACTCAAAAAGTGACGTCATTTTGAACGTCATACATACACTATACCAGTCGTAACCTTTCATAACGCAAACACGACAACATGATTTGGCTTTCAATTTATGAACCTACATGAGAGTTATGAATTTCAATAGAAATAGTTTACGATCTAATAGTGTAAAGATTCTCTGTAATATATCAGCAACGAGTCGTAAAGGGGGTTCCGGACCCCCTGAACACCTTCCCTGTATCCGCCTTTGCGACTGAAAATAACTGCAAAAATTTTATAGATTATCGATGAATGAAAACTTTGTAGATTCGACTGCAAACTACTGCAAGAAGTTTAAATTTTTTAAACCTTTTTCTTAAATTTTATAAAAATAGCTCTAATTTTGCATCGAGGCACGTCAGTTTCTAATTAAAATTCTATATTTTTGATACCGTTCTTCAAAAATGTAAGTAAGACTAATCAAGATAGATGATGCCACATTAAATTTTAAAATATTTCAGAATCTTCCCCAACCTCGTACCCAGAGCCTTTATTTCTTACTGCGCATGCTCGACGAAATAAATAATTATTTCATCGAGCATGCGCAGTAAGGAATAAAGGCTCTGGGTACGAGATTGAATCTTCCCCTTCACAGTTCCTTGCGCCATCTTGAAAGGTAACCGTGCGAATGTCTGTGCATTGAAATTTGCATGGAGTTTTTCCCAATTCCCCAGCATATTTTTTAATAGGCTAGTTAGCTGGCGTACGATGACGAAACTTATTTTGGTTGTTTATCATATAAATTGCCAACCAAAAATCTATTGGACAATCCCGCCACTAATAAAGCAAAGTAACAACTATTGTTAAAATGGTTGGCTTGTTAAGAGATTAAATGTTTATAATTGAAGATTTCAGTAGTCTTCCTATTTTCTTCCGTGCTGACGTAATTTACATACAGCGATCTAAAACATATTGTAAGCTTGATAAACAACTCTTACAACAACAAAAAAACAGTCGCCAACCTTTTTTGAAATAGATCTTTTGAGCTTGAGCATAATTTTAGTCCCATTTCAGACCACGTGTCATTCTCTTGAGAATAAGATTCTTTGTTTGAGTTATATTGATATTTATATGAGTCTTGTGTACCACCGTTAAACAAAGAAATGATACTCTAGGGGAATGACACGTGGTCTGAAATGGGAAGACGTTACGCCCAAGCTGAAGAAGTCTATTGCTGTATCTCCGTCAGGTCCAAAGTCCATACGCCTCAGCTCCTGTCGGGACTAATTAAGTATAAAGATTTCTCTTTGCAAAGTGGGTTTGAATCCATTCGTCGGTATGACATCCAGATAAGATTAAAGCCTTTAAATCTTATCGAACCCTGAAACAACCTCTGGTGCTGTTTAACGTCGGGGCACGGCTATTACACTCACAAATCGAACCTTGAAACTGAACCACTGGGCTGGTCTTAGTCAAGTCACGGCTAAAATTCACTGACCGAATCGGAACTTAGCTTATTCGGTTATGCGGAGAGAGGAAACCCAAAAATCCCAAAGAAAACTCCTCGAATTAAGAGAGAGACCTAACGAACTCTAGTAACCCCTATCCCAGATGAGATGCGAGGTGACAAACGTACGTCCTAGTGATCCAAATGGGATTCCTGTGTTTCCCCCACAATCCTTAGCAAGCGTAAGCGCGCGCACATTTTCTAATTTTCAAAATGGCGGATGGACCCAACGAATTCAAGCTGAATCAACCTCCAGATGACGGGATTTCTGCCGTTAAATTTAGTCCAGCTTCGCTGAATTTTTTACTTGTATCATCTTGGGATTCGGTAAGTCGAGTTTGTGTTGTTTTTAATCTAAAATATATTGTTTTGAATAGAATTTCTAGAACGTTTCTGTTAAAAAGATTCTCAGTCAAACTTCAGTTTTTTCGAAAACTGACAGGGGACAGTTTTTCTCTCTTTTCTTCATAATTTTTTTGTAATAAAATGATAATATATTTATGAGAGGACTAATAAAGGTTGGGGATATTTATTATTAATGTTTTTCTATACTGCTAGATAATTTTATAGTGTCTAACCGTCTTATCTTTCCCCTCCCCCCCCCCCCCCCCCCCTCCCATCAAATCTTGTTCATATTCATGATTGTCATGTATCGCTTCCCTTGAGAAAAAGAAGACAAAAGACATGGCTGCCATGTTAATTCACCATTTTCCATACATCGGTTCACTGATCAAACACAAAGCATTCAGTCAAGGTTGCAAGGTTCAAATTTGAAAAATCCTTTGAAAGTACCTTGGCACCTCACTTGAGTGCTTTGTGTTTGACCAGCGAATAAAGTCGTTACCAAATCTCTTGTATATGTCATCCAATATGGTGGATATAACACCGTATACACTGAATACAAGTTTCGCATTATACCACTCTTTTTGAAGACCAAAGATTCATTTGCAGAAGCTTAGCCTCATTCATATGTAAATCATACATATATATTATATAGCCTCATACATATATATTATGTGTTTTCTAGAGTGTCAGGTTATATGATGTACAGAACAACTCCATGCGGTTTAAGTATAACCATTCCAATGCCGTGCTAGACTGCTGCTTCCAAGATGGTGTGCATTGTTATAGTGGAGGATTAGATAAGACACTAAAGGCGTAAGTTATTCCCTTGGGTTAAGATATATACAAGGGTTGTGTAGCAGTAGTTTACTCTTTTCTAACATCTCTGGGTCTGGGGTTTAATTCGTGGACCCAACATCACATACCAGTAGAGTCTGTTAGGTCTCTCCCTTGATTCGAGGGTAATACCACCCTTGGGAAAATGAAGTTTTGACTTTATTTATAATGTATATTTTTGACTGACTTGAAATATTATCTATTCTAGGTATGATTTTAATGCTTCACAAGAACAAATTGTTGGCATGCATGAAGACACTATACGCTGCGTAGAATATTGTCAACAACTTAGTAAGTACTAAAACAATGCTGTCTTTTATATCTTGTGTTACGAAGGAAAAGTAGTTACTAAAAAAAATTCTGGTAGGCTAGAATCTGGATCATAAGGAGATATTCTTTGGATTTTTGAAAGAAGGAAAAGTTGTTACTAAAAAAAATTCTGATAGGCTAGAATCTGGATCATAGGGAGATATTCTTTGGATTTATATACAGTTTACCAGTAATCCATACAAACCCTATCCTGACCTCATAATATGTTATTTATTAGCTTTTATCATTGTTGTCATTGTCATTCAATTAAGAGGTCATTTCAAACACTCATTAGCTTGTTTCATGAGGAAAACAAGACCCTAGTCTGCGTACAAGTTGAATTTAACTCTTGTTAAGACCTCTTAACCAGAGTTAAGTTTGGTCTGCCCTCAGGCTACAAAACCCTTGAAAACAATGAATTTCAAGGGGCAAAAAAATTCTGTGAGTTTTGATCTCCTGGTGAAACACTGAAATGAGTGTTTGGAAAATAACTTTTTATTGAAATTGGAGCCATAAGATAATGGTTAATTAGATCAACAAAATGAAAATACTAAAAAGATTCAGGTAGTAGTGGTATTGAGATATAACAATGGGAACAAATAGTATTTACTAGTTGGCTATTCATTGACAGTCTCATTGTTTTTTATTCAGATTTGATTATTACCGGAAGTTGGGACAAATCTATTAAATTATGGGATCCAAGACAAAGGCAATGTACAGGAACATATGCCCAACCTGAAATGGTACAAAAAAACTTTTTCTTAAACTTATATTTACCAATCATAACTCCCCATACTGTATTACAATAATTATCATTAAGAGTTACCATCTATATCTAATATAAGAGGGAAGAAAGCAGTTACTTACCACTGTGGTCATAAGAAACCCAGGTGGTGGCCACTTTCAGTGTTGCAGTGCACCTTACCCGCTTTGTACAGTGTATATAATTACAAGCACTTTGTCCTCAGTTATCTTAGACCTGGAGTGTTGGTTGGTCCAGATATATCACAGAGGGGGACATTGTGTGGGTGTGTTGCAAGACTCTTATTTTCCCCTGGCAGTGCACCTGACCCTTTGTACAGTGTATGTAATTACAAGCACTTTGTCCTTAGTTATCTTAGACCTGGAGTGTTGGTCCAGACGTATCACATAGAGGGGGACATTATGTGGGTGTGTTGCAAGACTCTTATTTTCCCCTGGCAGTGCACCTGACCCTTTGTACAGTGTATATAATTACAAGCACTTTGTCCTCAGTTATCTAAGACTCGGAGTGTTGTTCCAGACACATCACATAGAGGGGACATTGTGTGGGTGTGTTGCAGGACTTTTATTCTCCCCCTCAGCATGGACTAACGATCACCAATCGACCATGTTCAACAAGAAAACTGGGCCTGGTTATACGAAGGTTGAATAATGCTATCTGACAGATAAATCTTATCCAGTTAATAAATTTATTGGATAGCAGCCTTTACTTATCCGCTGAATAATGATTTATCCATTGGATAGCGCTATCCACCCTTCGTACAACCAGACCCAGAAGAATAGGCTGTTATTTATTATTAAAACTTAATTATTGACAATCTGGTATGTTTACATAGGTTTATACCATGGGACTGGCTGATGAGAGGCTCGTAGTTGGAACTGTAAGTTAAAGTATTTCTATTCCATTTCATAATAACTATGATTTCTCACATGCTCTCAAATATCTAAGTGACTTTTTTTGTCTTTATAGGCAGGAAGGAGAGTAATGGTCTGGGATCTCAGAAACATGGTAAGAAATTTGCTTCAGTAGACACTTTACATTATGGTATCAAGCACTTCCTTAATGAGCTGATTGATTCTCTTTCACATTTTCTTTTGTCAATGGTAACCGCCACCTGGTTAGCTCAGTTGGTAAGAGAGTAGGTCTGTTGTGCAGGCGGTCTTTCTTCAAGCCTCGGCTGGACCACCACTCAGGGTCTTGAATGACTGAGAAGGTGCTGCCTATGATTACACCTGCAAATGGTTAGACCTTCAAGTTGATCTTTTCGGACAAGGACTTAAAAACTGTAGGCCCCGTCTGTCTTCACTATATAACCCTGTATAAGGTGGACATAAAGACCCACAGAAGATGCTAATAAATAAATAAATGAGTAATCTTACTATTCTTATTAGATAATAAAAATTATTTTGTTTTTCATGATATTTAAAAAATTTCACTTTCAGAGCTATGTACAGCAAAGAAGAGAATCAAGTCTAAAGTATCAGACAAGATGTATAAGATGTTTTCCAAACAAACAAGGTTAGTAAGTTAGTGTGAGGTGCGCTATGCAAGAGGTCCATAGTTTGATATACAGTGACCTCACACTTGTTATAAGGAGTAAGGATAGCTTGGTTGGTTAGTGTGCTGTCTGCTAAGCAAGAGGTCCATATTTTGATCCTCAATGACACTTGTTATAATGATAATAATATAGTAATAGTAATAATAATAATAGTAATAATAGTAAAATACATACTTTAACAGGGTAGGCCCATCAGCAAAGCTGCTATCAAGGAGCGCCCTGGACAACTAAAATACAAATAAATACAAACTAAATAAATGAACTTAACGATAAAAAAATTCTAATTTATATAAGCTTAAAAACGATTTCTAGATGTTAACTAGTAAAAGGATTTCTAAAATTGTCTAAAATAGTAAAAATTAAAATCTAAAATACATCCCTAAGTTTCGACTTCAATATCAACAAAGAGGTGATCTCTTTAAGAGAGTGGGTGGGTTTCAACTGCATAACAGTGCATGTATCCTTTGTGCTCTGAACCCTCACACTATATATAAATTTATTTTTGCTTTTACGTTTCAGGTTATGTGTTAAGTTCAATAGAGGGCAGAGTTGCTGTAGAGTACTTTGATCCCAGTCCTGAGGTTCAAAAGAGAAAATATGCATTCAAATGCCATCGCATCAAAGAAAAGGAGATTGAAAAAATATACCCTGTCAATGCTATTGCATTCCACAACATGTGAGTACATTTACTCATGCAATTATGTAATAAATTTTAAATCCCCTATTGCCTTTTATCATTACATATAAGTGAGAGCCATGGCGAGGCAGTGGTTAGCCCTTCTAGCCTTGGTGGGGAAGGTTCTTGGCTTGATTGCCGTCTGATGCAACAAAATTAAGTGTGAAAACTTGGCTCTCTGGTACTGTTTCCAAATTGAAGATGTAAAAGAAACCACTTTGGAGGCAACAAACCCTGTTTGTGGCTGAGCTCACTACCAGCAAAAGCAAGGTCGGCTTGGCAAGAATCTTCCAAATAGACTTCTAGTGTTTGTGACCTTGAAATCATTATTGTTAACTAAATTACAAAGTACAGCTAGTAGGTCATATGAGAGGAGGCTGAGCCCTGAAAATCGTATTCTAATGCAGCGTACTTGTACTGTATTTATTTCAGCCACAACACATTTGCCACAGGAGGTTCTGATGGTTTTGTTAATATCTGGGATGGATTCAACAAGAAGAGACTCTGCCAGGTTGGTAATCTCTACTATAATAACAGGGCTGAATAACGTATATGTGCAAAATCATCCAAGAAATTTAACTTTATGGAGAAGAATTTTAGTTATTAAACATTTGAAAATTTCTACATATTATAAATACAAGCCTTAGGCAATGGTTTACAATACAGGTACAGCAAGCCCATGATATTGCCCAAACTGCTGAGTTGTTTTTGCAGCCCTGTTTACCAAAACATTTTTTCCTGTCTCTTTGAAAAAGTTTTGCACTTGGTACATGCCTGAGGGGGAGATAGACCATGCCCATACTTCCTGCCTAACATTTATCGCGATCTATCTAACTTTTCTCAGTTTCTCATTTCTTTTGTTAATTAATTTTTGTTTTGTTCACAGTTTCATAGATATCCCACTAGTATTTCATCCTTGTCATTCAGTCATGATGGCAGTCTGTTGGCCATATCAAGCTCATACATGTATGAAGAAGATGAAAAAGAGTGAGTCATTATACTCTTTTACTTGATAGAAAACCTTCAAATTTATGAACCCTGAAACAACTTCTGGGCTGGTTTAAGTCAGGGCACAGCTTACTCACAGACTGAACCCTGAAAGAACCTTGGGGCTGATCTAAGTTCGGGCACAGCTTAATCACAGATCAAACCCTGAAACAACATCTGTGTTGATCAAAGTCAGAGCATGACTTAATCACAGGTAAAACCCCAAAACAACCTCTAGACTGATTTAAGTCAGGGCTTGTTAAGGTTTGTGGAAAGGGGGAATGGGAGGGGGACCAGAATGACCAGAGAAAAATCTTCCAATCAAGGGAGAGACCCAACAAACTCTACTCACATGATGCTTAATCCAGGAATCAAACCAGAAACCTCAGAGATGATTGGCAAGTGTACATCACTACTATCACTACTCCACTCTACTGAATAATAAATTGACCTTTTCCTTAAACAAATCTAGGCTTGACCTAAATTTTCTTTCTTGCCCTCCTTTCTTCAGCCATCCACCAGATGCAATATACATCCGCCGAGTGTCCGACGCAGAAACTAAACCCAAATGAGTGGCTTGTCAACTACGTCAGTTCTGTCAGAGTACACATACTATTCACGAACATGTCTTAATTTGTAAGACATTTTTATAAAACTTAGTTACTGCTTGCAGGTTTCCCCGAAAAATTAGATGACCAATGCAGGGTTCATGCTACTCCTTAAACTCCTTGAAAACTCCTTGAATTTAATTCATGTTTTCAAGGGCACTTCAATTTTACGATTTTAGCGAAACTCCTTGAGAACTCCTTGAATTTTTTCTTTGATCATTACTTGCAAGGTTCTGAAATAGATCTAGTCAAAAAAATTGGAAAATCTGAAAGATGGCCATGTGCAACCAGCGTGTAAAACCTTGGCATAGTTAGCTGAACATACTCCTTGAAAATTCATTTTTGGGTCCTTGTACACTCCTTCAATAGTCCTTGAATTTTAAGTGGATACCTCAACACGAACCCTGCAAATGGTATGATACTGATATGACCAACATTTCCCTCCACTTCCGACTCCAATAACCTACTTCTAAAATAAAGGGCACCTTCAAATGAATGGAATGAGTTTCAGGTCACTTTTCCTATATTACTTCACATCCCTGCCCACTGATAAATGATAAACTAACCCCCAAAGGTTAATTAAGTACTAATAATTTTGGAGGCATACTATTTCATTCCAAAATATATTATTCTTGAGTCATACTGAAAGTAACAGATTTTGTGTTAGTGGAAAAAAATAGACCAAATTAATAATTTTTTTGTAACCATACTGTATGCGTACTGTAACCTTAAAGCATTGAATTATTGCCTTGTATGTATTATAAGTCAATGTCTTATGTCTTTAAAATGACAAAATCATGCAACTTACTGCAACAATTTTACATTAGAAGCTCCAACGAGGGACATTTTTATTGGTATTATTATAACAACATTCATTATGGAACCAACAACACAACTTTGTTGCATATTACAGTATGTTGCATGGCTTACTTGCCTGTATTACTGTTACATTACTTGTATAAAGCTCAACTTTGTTACATGTTATGTTGCTTGGCTTTCTTGCCTCTATTATTGCATCATTACTTGTAAAAAGCCTTTGCATCTTCTAGACTAGGAACTTTCCCTTCTGACTCAGTAAAGACATGTTTTTAGGATTCCTGTGGACAAGAGGAGGTTGGGCCCACTAAATTAGCTTCAACTTTCATACCTCCCAAGGAGTCCTAAAAATGCATCTTCACTGAGTCTGGAGGGAAAAGTGAGACAGCTTGCAGCCTAGCATAATCAGTTATTTGTTTGTATCTAATACTAATAAATTTTTATTGTACAAAACTTCTGACTGTATTCTGTTTAAAGAATTTGAAGAATCACACCCATTGAGTTCTTAAGTATTATCTCGGTGGTCTTTTCAGTTTCTCCACTCACCATCAAATAAGTATTTTTTTTTTTTTTGGTCCCTAAGATTTAAAGGTTTTTCTTGTGAGGGGGGTTAGGAAGAGATGTCTCAAGAATATGGAGGACTGACAGTAAACTACATTGCACTCATCCAGTTGATGTAGACTACATTTACTGCTGAAACAAAATGCAATAGACACTTTTAGCTTGGGCGTAATTCTTTTCCCATTTCATACCATGTAATGATGATGATTTATGAATTTATATAGCGCCTTTTCTATATGAATATAATCAAAGGCGCTTTAGATTGAGAAGTGAATGACAGATTGCTTTTTGTGTAATTTACAAGCATGAGAGATGGTTAGTACGAAGTGGAGGCACTGATGGTGGTCACTGCCAGGGTTTCTTTACGTTCTCAGTGGTTCTTTTACGTCCCTCCGATGATGGTTAGTAATGATGAGTGTGGAGAGACGGGACGCCATTTAAAATGGTTATCTAAGCCACTTGAAAGACTAACCATTTGAAGATGTAATTACAAAGGCAGCACTTTCTCCTCAGTTATTATCCCAAGACCCTGAGTGTTGGTCCGGCCGGAACTCGAACCACGACCTCCCGCACGAAACTCCGATGCTCAACCAACTCAGAGCCAACCGGTTTGTAGTCTCCCTCGCATCCGACTAACCAGTTTGTGAAACATGGCTAAATTAAATGTGTGAAACATGGCTAAATTAAATTGGTCAGATTAGATTTCCCACAGAAAACCCCGCATTTCCCACTAAGCTATTTTTGTGTCCGCAAAGCAATTATGTTGACCAGCGGATGCTCACTCGAATCCAAGATGGCAGCTTGCAGGATGTTTTCTCGAACGAGCTGCGTTTGCACAATAATATCGGCCACAAAAACATGCTTTAGATTAATCCCAAGATCAGCTTCGACTCATGAAAACCCTTTCGTAAGTATTACATGCTTAAACCTTGTTTAAATTTAATGTCTTTTGCAAATTTTATTTGCATTTTCTGTTGTGTTTATTTCCAAGAGAAAAACGTTTGAAATATTTCGGGAAAATGAATGAAACACAAATTTTCTATCTTTGTTGAAAAATGTTATAATGTTATTGGAGGCGTTTCTTTATATAAATGGAATATAAAAGCAATGCCAGTCCCCTTCATGTGGGAGGTATGGATATTCCCAATGCAGCCCAAGTCAGAGGACGAAACAATATAATTTTATTCATGATAGTTATGATTCATCAGCTTTTTAATTATAAATCAAGCCAAGCTTTCGAGCATCTTGCTCTTCATCAGGGCAAACGATTGTGACAGTTTTACAAGAAACACACAATATAACAATGTGTATGCTACATCGAGTGTATAAGCAGATTACAAAATCTTATAATCACTTATACACTCGATGTAGCATACACTTAACATACAGTTCTTTACTGAGTGACAAAAACACATTTCATAAATATAATTTAACTTTCATGAGAATGGACATTGTTTTATTCTCTGAATTCAGCAGCTCTGAGAATAATTTCACATCCTCACCAACAGACCTCCCACCCCTTAAGAAATATCCAGCCCTTGAGCTGTCGAGGTTACAGAAACATATAAAACTTTCTACATATAGGGTATACGTGGTCAAGGTAATGACCCTAGTACAGGGTCACCACAGGCAGCCCAGAACAGAGCATCAAGAGGTCTGCCCAAGAAGTGGCCTATAGCAGGGGTCCAACATGTAGTGTTGGTTGCATCTGGTAAAGGTGGAGTTGGTAAATCAACTACTGCTGGTAAGATGTTCATTTAGTTTTTAAACATTAATAATGATCGATAAACAGTTATAAATGAGGATGTTGATCAGCCATTTTTTTCTCATTTACAGTCAATCTTGCTTTAGCTATGCTATCTAGTGAAAAGGTAAATTTATAGCTTTATATCATTATCTCTCTATATATTTTGATACCCCAGTGAGATGAGAGCTGAGTTTTTCCTATGACCACCCACCCCCTAGGAATTTTAATTTTCTCCATGGTGGGGTATGGATATTTTTTGAAATCACATATCCCTATGAATCTATCATGAGCTAAAAATTAATCATTTTCAAAAAGTAGCATAGGTGGCGTGAGCTGCTTATGAGCTGCCTCTCACCAATGTAACCTGGGTTTGAGCCCTGGCTTGGTGTCATATGTGAGTTGAGTTTGTTGGCTCCCTCATATGCTCCAAGGGTTTTTCCTCCAGGTTCTCGGCTTTCATTCCTTCACAAAAATGGATTTCTAAATTCCAATCCAATCTATCTGCTACCTTATCAATAAATTATTGTGTTGCAATACCTGTTAGGCATTAAGCCATCCACCCAGAAGTGGTAAACACATTGGACTTTGAAAATGCTTAGATCGTTGTATACTGTATAATGTTCAATAATTGGGTCAGTAAATACCTTAGTAGGGGATCCGGACTTAGAGTACTATTATATTTCACACCTACCTTCGGGTGAATCTTTAAATAAAAAAATAAAATAAAATAATACTACAGTATGATGTATTTCTTTCTGTGATTTTTTAGTCACTGAGTGTTGGGTTGCTTGATGCTGATATTTATGGCCCATCAATCCCATTAATGATGAACCTCAAAGGACAACCTGAACTCAACAAAAGTAAGTGAATAAATCATTTTTGAAGAGTGTGTGACGTGAAAGCTCATGTTACCACCATGCAGTGCTGTGACAAAGACAAAGCTAAGTTTGAGCATTCTGATTGAATGAACACTAGTTTTCAAAGTTGTTAGTTATTATATACTACATATAAATATGAAAATAATTCCATTTGATGATAAAGATAAAGATTAAATGATAGAGGTAAATAATTTACCTTTTTATCATTACTGTTTTATTAGAAACACCTGACGCAGCTCACACTAGTTTTTAGCTAGTTATCTCTTCATATGTTAAGACAAAAGTCAGGGCACAGTAAGCCTTCTGTTGATTTTCATTGAGATATCTTGAGAAATTCAATAATTTGAAACTCATATACGTTTACTGTATAGAAGTCTAAGTACCAACAAACAGAGGTTGTGTGGAAAGTGCCACAGTCATAGGTAATCTCCTGTTATACATAGAAGATACTGAAAATAAAATTGAACAAAAATTTTGAAATATTTTCATGACAAAATGTTTCATTATAAAAACACGATTTACTTACCCCTCCCCCAAGAGGGATGCTAAGACCTAAGCTGAGACCTGAGGTAGCCCTTATAATATATTCATTACTGACCAAAATCCAACAAGAAAAGAGACGATAAAATGAAATATTTATCCAAGTCCCGATTAAAGTTAAACTTCTTTGAGTCCTTCAAGTTATTTTTAATTTTGTTGCTCAAGCTGTCTGTCTGTGATGGGTACCCCCTTTGATGGACTTAAATAAATGTAGATGTAGATGTAAAGCAAAATTTCAAGCAGAGTCTTTATCTGGGCTACCTTCATACATATGAAAGACAGAATTTCGATATTGATCTTTGCCACGACGGTAATAGTTGATCAGTATGTTATGTGTATGTCGGCTCGTTATCAAGTCGGTATTGAACGACGCGCGGCACTTTCATTAGGTATTTTGGAGCCAAATCCAAACACCCACGTCAACGACCAAAAATATTCTTACACGGGTTTGAGTTTTAAATTCACTATTTCAACGAAAAAGCCAAACAAAAACTGAAGCTCATGAATATCATTCCATTTGCGGAAGTTTTTTATTGGCATTTGGAAATGTTTTTTAAGGTATGGGTCGATACGTCGGTTGTTTTGGCGGACGGCCGTTCGACTGATGCATGCATAATTTTTGGCGCCAAACTCAAACAACCTTTGGAACGATTCAACAAAGAACCACAAAATTTCTTTATGTTATAACACAATTTAGAATGAATTTAATCTAATTGTTGAATAGTGGACAACAACTAAATTAATGAAATAAGTTTATTTACTATTTAGTTGACTTCTCATAAATTTCCGTGCCAGCAGTCTAAAAATCAGGGAACAAAACGAAGATGTAATCGACTTTCTCTTAAGAATTCTCTTGTTATGTAAACCCAGGGATTCGCAGGAACGTTGGTCTGGCACGTATTTATAGTTATCTAAGTTAAATAAATTTGTATAGGAAATACTACTGTTTGAGAAGAATTTTTTCGTTTGAATTTGATGTCTTATTACCACAAATACGTAGTATAAATGTTGTTTTGTATACTGTAATTTTGACCATTAGTTTCATTTTCAGAGATGTGTGTATGTGTTTGGTTTCATAGCATAAGATCATGATCTTTCGATTCATGTGGTGGCTCCTAAAAGAGCCGTTTTGTGTTGTAAACAGTTTAGAACTGTTTACTTGCTGCTGGTGTACTTGGTGACAGCCTTGGTGCCTTCACTGACTGCGTGCTTAGCCAGCTCACCAGGGAGAAGAAGACGAACAGCCGTCTGGATTTCCCGAGATGTGATAGTGGATTTCTTGTTGTAGTGAGCAAGACGGGAAGCTTCACCAGCGATGCGCTCGAAGACATCGTTGACAAAGGAGTTCATGATGCTCATGGCTTTACTGGAGATACCAGTGTCAGGATGGACCTGCTTCATGACCTTGTAAATGTAGATGGCATAGGATTCCTTTCTTTTGGACCTTCTCTTCTTCTTATCTCCCAAAGCGGCCTTCTTACCGGCTTTCTTCTCGCCTTTCTTTCCTGGGGTTACTGGTTTTGGAGGCATTTTTGTTCGTTATCAAAATTTTTGAAAAACAAATTGAAGTTCACTTCAAGGCAACTCGTATTTATATGAAAATTGATAAAGATCAATTAACATGCGGATCAGAAATACTAGAAGCTGATTGGTAAAAATAAATTGGCTTAGAATTCATATCCAAAATTCTGACATTTCTTTGTTAAGATATCTTCCTTGATTGGTGGATTTCGATCCTAATACACTCATGGTTTTGCTATAAAACTCTTCTTTGGAAATCTCGAGTTCATTCACTAACTTTGTTAAAACACTTTCAGTAAAACATTAACACAATGTCTGGCCGAGGTAAAGGTAAAGCAAAGGGCACTAAGTCCAAAACTCGTTCATCCCGTGCAGGGCTTCAGTTCCCCGTCGGTCGTATCCATCGTCTCCTCCGCAAGGGCAACTATGCTCAACGTGTTGGTGCTGGTGCTCCAGTCTACATGGCTGCAGTTCTCGAGTATCTGAGCGCTGAAATCCTTGAGTTGGCCGGTAACGCTGCCCGTGACAACAAGAAGAGCAGAATCATCCCCCGTCACTTGCAGTTGGCTGTCAGAAACGACGAGGAGTTGAACAAGCTTCTTGGTGGAGTTACCATCGCTCAAGGTGGTGTTCTTCCCAACATCCAAGCTGTTCTTCTTCCCAAGAAGACCGAGAAGAAAAGCTCTTAAACAGTTCAACTGTTCAACACAAAAACAACGGCTCTTTTAGGAGCCACCACATGAATCGAAAGATCATGACATTATGCTTTATACCAATAAATAGACCAAAATTAAATGATATACCCAACGAAAAATTGCAGAAAACATATGACCCAAAAATTATCCTACTCAATATCCTTACGTCTTTGACAAGAGCCGTTTTCCTTTGCAACAAATTTGTTCTCTTGAAAGATATGTTCAGAAAATGCTATCAAAAACACAACTCCATAGAATCCATTCCCTTCAGGCTCCGGTCGTACGAAGGGTTGATATGGGATATCTTATCCAGTAGATAAAGTGATGCTATTCTCCAATAAATTTATCCTCTGGAAAAGATTTATCCGTCGGATAGCGCTATCCATCCCTTGTACGACCGAGCCCAGAAAATAAATTTTAATACGAAACGGTTCAATCTGATCTAAAGGTGAAGTTCTCTTCACTCTACATCTTCGTCACAAGCCACTTTGTTTTGAAATTGTAAGCCGTTCATAATTCGCGCCATTCGTTAATTATTCCAACTGCCTTTTCGTTATGACTTAGGACAACTGTTTGGAACCGAGTAGCAAAGATACTTCTTCATATACAACACAAATCTGGGTGCCTCTTTTCATCTTCTTACAAAAATTTCTCTTCGCTGTGGCTTTTTTTATCACAAGCCATTGTTTTCGCGCCATTTGCTAATTATTCAAACTGGCTTTTAGTTATGGCTTAGGACAACTTTTCGAGAAAAAATAACTCTGTGGGGAAACTTAACAGAGGAACAGACTAGAAGAGGTACTTCTTTGTGCAACAAAAAGTCCGGGTGACTGTGTTCATCTCTAAACAAAAAATGTGTTTGAATTTGCTGCAAATAAAAATAGCGCCCTAAATGACCGACGATATATGACATTTTGATTGACATAAGCGGTTCGCTTCATTGGGTGGATAGTTATTTATAGTTCAAACATAAGTCGAAAGTGTCTAAGTCAAAGTATTGGTTAAGATTTACTTATGTAATTACTAAACTTAAATATTGAGAAATTGACGTATATTTGAAAGGGGTGTCTTTTTGTAATTGCAGCATATGGACACAAGACTTTAATAATATTTGGTGGCTCCTAAAAGAGCCGTTGTTTGTGAAAAAGATGAGAAACTCATCTAACCACCAAATCCGTACAGGGTACGTCCTTGGCGTTTCAGAGCATAGACCACGTCCATGGCTGTGACGGTCTTTCTCTTGGCGTGCTCGGTGTAGGTGACAGCATCACGGATGACATTCTCAAGAAAAACCTTGAGGACACCACGGGTCTCTTCGTAGATCAGACCAGAGATTCTCTTGACTCCACCACGACGAGCAAGACGACGGATGGCGGGCTTGGTGATACCCTGGATGTTATCCCGAAGGATCTTACGATGACGCTTGGCGCCTCCTTTTCCAAGACCTTTTCCTCCTTTACCGCGACCAGACATTTTTGTGTTTAGATTTAGCTAACTGAAGAATGATTCGATTTTGGCGGACATCAGTTTATGTACTGCAAAGTCGAACCCAAAGGAAAACATAACAGAATTCAATATACTCGAACTTTGGACCAACAATTAGCAATACACACGTCATCTCTTAATCAAAGCATCTTTCCGATCCATGTTTTTGACAGGAGATCAAAATTACAAACTTTGCTATCCTTTTTCTAGCTCAATTCTAAACTAACTTTGTTGATAACTCTTCTGTTTAAAGTAAATAACTAAGAAAACGTATTTCTGAGATTCAATTTCAAAATCTCCTAAATAAAAAGGTTTTAGAAATGGTTAAAAATTTGCTAGCTTGAGGTAACTGACATTTTGAATAACAGCGTCAAGCGTCATCCAATGAGATTCGTTTTCAGAAGAAGTTCAGCCAATGGCAATGTAACTTTTACTTAGCCAATCACAGCAAAGCGCGGCCAGGATAAAAACGTAACTTTATTTATGTTCAGAAGTTTATTTCGATAATCGAATCGTACTGAGAAAATGGCCCGTACCAAGCAAACTGCCCGTAAGTCAACCGGAGGAAAAGCTCCCCGTAAACAACTTGCCACCAAGGCAGCACGTAAAAGTGCCCCAGCAACTGGTGGAGTCAAGAAGCCTCATCGTTACAGGCCCGGTACCGTCGCTCTTCGTGAGATCCGTCGTTACCAGAAATCAACAGAGCTGTTGATCCGCAAGCTTCCCTTCCAGCGTCTTGTCCGTGAGATCGCTCAGGACTTCAAGACAGATCTCCGATTCCAGAGCTCAGCTGTCATGGCCCTTCAGGAGGCTAGCGAAGCTTACTTGGTCGGTCTGTTCGAAGACACCAACTTGTGCGCCATTCACGCCAAGAGAGTCACCATCATGCCCAAGGACATTCAGCTTGCCCGCCGAATCCGTGGAGAGAGAGCTTAAACTACTCTCACAAAACTTAAACAACGGCTCTTTTAGGAGCCACCACATGATATTAAAGTCAAACCAAATGCTTAGAAATGAAAACCTAATACCCAGTCAAATAACACCTTTCTGTCCTTATTATTTCTTCCCTCAAGACATCCAATTTTTCTCTTGAACTCCATGCGATTTTTTAGAGCTTGAAAAGTCCTTTTCAACAGTCGTTTTAGGACCAACCACTAATAAGAATAAACTCAAAACCATTTTAATGCCTCACAACAAGTATAGAACCCTAGAAACTTATTTAGCCAGCACCTTTATGTTCATGTAACGCATCATGACATGAGGTTACAAAGACTAACAATACGGTCATATACCATAAATCTTCCTTCTCGTTTGTGTAAACTACTGACACTGGCAATAACTCAAACATCAAGACTTGGATCACTTCTAACATTGTTTTCCAAACTCTTACTAAAGATTTCACTAATGAGTTTCATCCTTGCCGATCCTTGCCTACCATGGGTGCCCTAAAGACACTATTCCTTCGTGTTTACTGAATAAACCATGATGTGCCAAACTTATTTTTAAATCTTTCTTCGTGCAAACTACTGACTCTGGCAATAACAACTCAAACATAAAGACTAAGATCACTTCCAACTCTGTTTTCCAAACTCTTACTAAAGATTTCATTTATGAGTTACATCCTTACCCAAAGAATCTTAATGAAGTTCGGGCACATGTTTTCCAAAGACACTCTTCCTTCGTGTTTACTAATAAACCGTGATGCGCCAAACGTATTTTTATAAGTTGTGTCTTAGACGTTTGCAGCTTAAATTTCCAAGTTTAAAATGTTAAACTTTATGGATGGCGACATTTACGACTCTCACTTATAAAGTTGCAAAGTTGCAGTTTGAGATATGATTTTTAAAAACAAGTTTTTTTGGCGCGTGAATCGGCACGGTTGCTCGCTCGCAAATGGTAGTATATCGAGTGTTCATTCACTGGACATAATCTCAAAAATACTACTTTCATATAGATATCATAAGATATTGCTCTTAGTTGGATAAAAATTAATAAAATGATAAGTCTCAAACCCCTAAACTAACTAGTTAAAGCATCACGCAGTTACATCAACCAACTTTTGATGATGTTGACAATATCTTCTTGAAATTTCAGCAACTAGAACTGAAAATTAAGAAACTTCTTTTGACAAGTCAAATTTAAATTTATTGATAAATGGTATGTTCCTGAAGAAGAAAAAGCATGTAGTTTTGAGAGAAATAGCAGTAATATTCAGAGAAACAGATAAAACGATTGGAGTTTATGATGTACTAAGTATGGCACGTGAATGAGTGTTTGTGTGTTTGTCGATGCAAGCAAAACCAACATTTCTCGCAAATGACACTTTAATTTCTCAAAATACTTGGCCAAACATGATCTTAGATAACTATAAATTTATTTTATTACACAAAATGGGGCATTTTCTTTATCACTTCGCTCTGTGAAGCAACAAATTTTCAAACGACATCAAAATCTTACTATGAACATTTTCAGCAAATGCATCATAACTTTATTTATCCTTCAAAAAGTAGAACGAAAATAACCTTTATGAAATTTCATGAGTTTTGCTATCTTTTGGTAAACTTTTATTGCGAAAAAGAAGTAGTTTTGCCTTCTAAATTTGCTGCTAAAGTCAATCAACAAACACATTTATATCAACCGCCATCTTGAAACAGTATAAACGAAGGATGTTTTCTCGGACGTTCGCAAGCATGCTATAAATATAAACAGCGCGCTTAACGAAGCATCTTTATACTTTATACTGTAAACGAGATTAAACCAGCGAAAATATGTCTGACGCAAAGCCAAAAGCTAAGAAGCCAGCAAAGCCTGCTGAGCATCCTAAATACTCCGAAATGGTACGTGCTGCTCTGACTGCCTTAAAGGACCGTACTGGATCCTCCCGACAAGCCATCGAGAAGTACATCAAGGCAAACTACAAGGTCGGAGACAATACCGGGTCCCAACTGAAACTCGCGCTCAAGCGTATGGTCCTTAATGATACAATTGTACACACTAAGGGCGTTGGAGCTTCAGGTTCTTTCAAGCTGAACAAGGCCAAAGAAGAAAAGCCAAAGAAACCAGCAAAGAAAGCCGCTGCTAAGAAAGTCGCAAAGAAACCCGCTGCTAAAAAACCAAAGGCAAAGAAACCTAAGTCACCTAAGAAGGCTAAGTCACCAAAGAAAGCTAAAAAAGCAGCAGATAAACCCAAGAAGGCTGCCAAGAAACCCGCAGCGAAGGCTAAACCAGCGAAGAAGCCAGCAGCAAAGAAACCTGCCGCCAAAAAGCCCGCCAAAAAAGCAGCGAAGTCCCCAGCCAAGAAGGCAAAGGCAAAGAAGTAGAGTGTTGGAACGCTTTAAAACAAAACAAAACGGCTCTTTTAGGAGCCACCACATAAATAAAAGCAATGCCATATGCCATGACAAAATATCTACCTTTTAATAAAACCACCACAGACTTTCGTTTTACAATCACCTAGTTATAAATACATGGGTTATTATTATCATGGTTCGTGCAAGTCCTTGATAGCAAAACTTGATGTCTTTTCGCAACCAAAACTATACCAATTACCCAATACATTCTTTTGCATATCGATCCTTGAAAATATAACATTTCGTCTATGAAAATATTATAATCGTACCTTGGTAATATGGTATATCCATTTTTACCGCATAAGAAGGACTTTTTCTCTGGAACATGTTATGTACTGTACGATAGATTTTTTCATATATTTATGTAATTATTTAACCAATAGTCTACACTCAGGCACGGAAATCTCGCGTTTCCGATATATCTTTTGTAGCCAAATATATATATATATATATTTTTCGAGCCTGTATATACAATGGCTATATATGTTTTGTGGGCACGGGGTTTTTGTGTTTCTGTGTATATATGTATATATTATACTTCATTTTCTTCTTTTTTATATTCATACTTTTAGGTTCATAATCACAAATTTTAGTATAGATTTTATTTAGATTTTCATAGATTTTATATTGCTTATCACTGGTTCATACCAGCTGTTCTATCGTGTCCAGCTGATCGTTTTTTTTAAATCAGGATAAATAAAGATATTATTATTATTATTATTATTATTATTATTATTATTATTATTATTATAACATCATAAGCTGTGTTACTGTTGTCATGAAATGATTCTGAATGTAAGATTTGACATGCAGTCTTGTGGTGTCTTGTATAGTTCTTGGGGTAGATTAGCTACCATTTTCTCTTATAACTTGTCTCACAAGGAGAAGTATGTTGTAAGATCCACTGCGTAGTATAACATTGCCTACGTGTTGTTAGCCATGCAATGTCTACTATGCAATGTCTTTCCCTGGAAAACTGAATTCTTTTTCATGTTCCTGTCTCCTGTCATGGCTGCCTTCACATGATGATGGAAGGTTTATTGGTGCATGGATCGTATATTTTCAATGTTATGCCGATATTCTAATAATTATCTAAAAAAGTAGACTAAGAAAGTAGAATTGTATTGTATAATATTTTCTCTCTGATTGTTAATCCAAATTCAAATAGTGATTACGTTGAGCATTTGTACAGCAACACTTTGGTTTAGTTTTTTTTCCTCTCATTGCTAGTAAAAACAAGGCCAGGGGGATACTCCGCCAGAATTCGGGTAGGGTTGTTCCACTGGGATTCTGAAAGGGGTACCCTGTTTATGACAAAAAAACTCGAATTTGTAGACCCTGTTTATGACAAAAGATATAATTTATTGCACTGAGTTCCTGTTTCAATTATCATGTCACCTCGTGTATCATTTTTTTACAACCATAATAACCAGTTTCAGTCAATACGAAAGTAGAAAACCTAAATATGACAGGAAACTCAGGAAGAACTTGGAACTTGAGTGAAATTGCATACCCTGTTTATAACAAGAAGCTCGAAAAACCATACCCTGTTCAGCGGATCATCCCCTTATAGTCCATATATGGGAGTACCCCCCCCCCCCCCCTCCGGGAAACAAGGCTTTACTAAATTTCTCTTGCTCATGTTCAACAGAAAACCAAATGAAGCCATTGATTAATTTTGGATTACCCTGGTAGGTGTTGCTTACTTTCACATTCAAATTGGTTCAGCGTGTAGATGACATAATAATATGTATATAAACTTATATTTTACAATCACCACTTCCCCATACGGGGCTCTTCCGTGAGGTTCCCTCCTCACGCACTACCACTACATTCTATATTTACAACATACAACACTCAACTCACATATTGATCTTTATGAAGGGAGGAAACCAGAGAATCACGTGTGAAACAATCTCAACTCATACATGATCCAGTCTGAGCCAGGGCTTGAACCCCCAGCATGCCACCCATAATCATCCATAATATGTGATTAATGATATTTCATTGAAATTTCATTGAAACTTTTTCAGTATGTCCATGGGGTTCCTGGTTGATGAAGGAGCACCAATAGTATGGAGAGGATTGATGGTAAGCCATGCTGTGAATTATAAATAGTGATGAATTTTATTCCTCATCTTACATCTGATTGGCTGAAAACATATGTTGAATCCTCAACCCATGCCATGTTACACTTCCGTCATGCTTTGAACTGTAGACTTTCTTCTGTAAACTTAACTATTGCAATATCTTGAGGGCTTACGTGCTCAATCTGTTAAAACTGATTCATACTGAATCACTCACATCATGCTCACGTCACACACTAACAGCCAAACCCTCGATAATGTGTTAAACTTAGTCCAAACCCTTAATATGTAAACGTTTTTTGGGGAGAGGAGGGATGATTTGTGGTGGTAACTGGGGAGTGACCATGGTGTAGGTCCACCCCTTCTCATTAGCATTTTAATAATGATATGCATTTGTTTTGGGGAAGGGGAGGGGAGGGAGGGATGATTTGTTGAGGTATGTAGGGAGTGACCATGGTATGCGTCCCCGGTTGCCTTTGAACCCCTTCCCGTTGACATTACATTAATTGAAACATCAATGTGTTTTGGGGAAGGGGAGGGAGGGATGGTTTAATGAGGTATGTAGGGAGTGACCATGGTGTGGGTACTTGGTTGCCTTTGAACCCCTTCCCATTGACATTACATTAATTGAAACATCAATGTGTTTTGGGGGAGGGGAGGGAGGGATGATTTGTTTAGCCATTAGAAGGTAGTGACCCCCTTATGGGAAATTCTGGATACACTCTTGAATTGATAAATGTTAATCACCTTGATGATTTATAACTCAAAGATCTTGTAATAGCCCACTTCCAAGATATGCTTCTTTTATCGCATACAAAGGTTTGTAATGTGAGGCTTTTGGGAAGCATGGGTGGTGTAGCGGTGAGAGCACTCACCTCTCACTCACCAATGTGACCCAGGTTCGAGTCCCGACAAGCTCAGTGTTGTATGTGAGTTGAGTTGTTTGTTGGTTCTCTCCTGAGCTTCAAGGGTTTTTCTCTGGGTTCACTGGTTTTCCTCCCTCCACAAAAACCAACTACTAAATTCTGATGGGATCCTAGAAGACATTCACCTCAATATCTCCTTCAGACTCGCTGATGCAAATAAATTAGTATTTAGTGTTCATGCGTAATGCTAAGTGATTCATTACAGAAGATAAGAGTTAATTTAATTTAGCATGTAACCTTGTACTGGAACCTTTGGGTGTGACTTTTGAAATATATCTCAGAAGTGGGCTATTGTTTATCTATAGACTATTGTTTATCAAAGGATTAATGCAGCATTTAATGTACTTTCCTCCATGACAACCACTACTTGAAAATGTTCATTCCCTCAATTAGGATTTACACATTACTATTTTCTCTATGTTCATTCGCCCCTCCCCATCCCTCTGAGAAGAAGATAGAGAGAAAAATTGTTCTGATAAGAGTCAAAAATGTTAAAATTCTGAGAATTTCCATCCAATTTTACCCCCCCCCCCCCTTACCCAATCCAAGAGACTTTGTTCAAGAAAAGCCCTTACTTGCAACAATGGTGCAAACCAAAAATGTCTGTCTGACTGAATGCCTCTCTGTCCGTTTGTCTGCCTTTCTATATGGCTAGCAAGCCTCCTGTTTGTCTGTATTTCTGTCTGTCTGACTGTCTGTCAAACTAATTGACTGTCTATCTGAATGACTCTCTGTCTGTAGGTAATGTCAGCTATTGAGAAACTCCTCCGTCAAGTGGCATGGGGACCTCTTGACGTGTTGGTGGTTGATATGCCACCAGGAACAGGTGACATCCAACTGTCCATCTCTCAGCTCATTCCTGTTTCAGGTTTGTTCATATTTGAATAAAACTCATGTAGACCAATAGTCGTGGAAGACCGTGGGAGCTATTGCTGGGCTTCCTGACTTGACCTCATTTCCTTTCTCGTGCAGAATGTTCTTCCGCTAAATCATTCATGCTTTACCACCATTTTTTTGAAGATAATGAGATTCAAAGGCCGGATAAAACGTCGAACTTCACATGAACCAAACCTAATGACATTAAAGTACACCGCCTTGTTATCCATTTTTTCAATTAGGTTCGGCTCATGTGAAGTTTGTCGTTTCCGGACTTCAAAGACTCATCAGCTCATTGACAGCCGCTGTTCTCTTAGGCTCAGTCAAAAATTGAACTTCACATGAGCCGAACCTAATAGAAACAATAGATAACAAGGATGTCATTAGGTTCGGCTCTTGTAAAGTTCAACTTTGACCTGAGCCTTAGCTCCCACTCTTATGCATGGCTCAGAGGAGAAACGCTACGGCGCACGCACAAAGAAACAATTTGTTTAATGCCTTTTGAGTCACGCGAGTGGATAAATACGAAATTTATTTCAATGCAGCTGTGATGTGCGCAGGGCAAAGTATTTAAAGGCAACGCCCTCATACTCAATGTCATCACTCATAGTAAACAGCGGAATTTCCTGACAAATATTGCGCGCAAATGCTCGTGTCGGGACTGCGCAACTACTGACTTTGTCCTTCGAGCCGCACGCTTTCAGTTTACATATAGACTTGTTTGTAGGTACAATAGAGTGTGTGCAACCATGTGACTCAAAATCCCTTGAAATATGAATAACAATGAAACAGCCGCCATCTTGGTTGACCCAACAAGAGAAGCTGATGAGGAATGCTTTGTTATCGTCAACCAAGATGGCGGCTATGACGTAACATGAACTTGCTCTATTGGCCAATAAAATAATGGGAACCCCCTGCTTAATGTCTAGAGTTATAGAAATTTTCGTATAATTTGTTCTACAATCTATTCCCAAATACTAAAAACTCCCCTCTCTGTTATCAATGTTTGCCTAACAATTGGTAGTACTTGTGCATTCGTCCATTTAACATTGCAAGGGGGAGGGGGTTGGAGGAGAAAAGCTTCTTTCTATTGGAATAGTCCCCTTCACAGTTCCCTGCGCCATCTTGAAAGGAAGCCGTGCCTTTGCATCGAAGTGAGAAGAACGATGAGCTCGTAATGATAGAGACATGTGAATAATTGTCCAAGGTGTTAAAAAAGGACTCTATCATTGCAAGCTCACTGTTCATCTTGCTTCAATGCAAAGGCACGGCTACCTTTCAAGATGGCGCAGGGAACTGTTAAGGGGAATATTGGGCTTCCTAGATTGTTCAGGTCTCCTGGTATTTTTTCGCTAATTGTAGCCTGAACTTTAATGGATAGTTAATGTTGTCGTATCAGGTGCTGTTATAGTATCCACGCCTCAGGATATCGCTCTCATGGATGCGAGACGAGGAGCAGAAATGTTTAGAAAAGTCAACATTCCTGTACGTATAAAATTGTACTAAGGATACAAAACAGTCTTCGCTTGTTCTAAAGTGCCATTTCTCTATTCATAATTAACCTCTTAGAAGTTATTAAGAAGGTATTTTAATTACTTAAAAGTTATAAGCCTTCTCGTTTATAAGCACACTAGTCTGCTGGCGCAAATATGTCCTTCCAATCATAAACATTTCAAGTTTTAGGGCCACTTCTAGTGTCTCACGTTCATGGTGTCCTCTGCTTCTTTTCCTTCTGCAGGTTCTTGGTCTGGTCCAGAACATGAATCACTATGTCTGCCCCAACTGTAACCACACCGCTTACATCTTTGGTCAAGATGGCGCCAAAGATGTAGCACGTGATCTCAATATAGAAATACTAGGTAAGTTTTTTTTCTTTGGACTTTTCTGATTTCAACAACAAGGTGCATTCTGGACTATTTTGGGTACCTGCAAACCCATATAAAGCATTAATAAAACTCTTTGTACCCAAGTGGGACCAGAATGCATCATGTTCGCTATCACTCAAAAGGTCGGAACTAGTACTTGGGACATGTTTTGATTTTCTATTTCATCGTCCCATAGGTAATGTGCCATTGGATATTCAAATAAGAGAAACTGCTGACCAAGGAAAACCGATCGTCGTCTCACAGCCTTCAAGTCCTCAGGTGATGATACTGGATTTACGAAACTATCCATTTTTATGGAATATTAGTTTATAAACGTCCACCTTTAACAAAGCGATACGTATCATAATATACGTATCGAAATATAGACACTAATCAGCGAATAACTATCGTTCTGCACTGTCTAGCCTCGTGTTCACGTGGAAACATAAAAGCGTTTTCACATGTAAGAGAGGCTAGTCAGTCCAGAACAATAGTTATTCAAATTGGTCGCCATTTTTCGATTCGGTGTATAGAGAGGATGACTTTTGACACTGAGTCACAATTGATATACTTGTGGCCCTCTATTTTTAACGTCTGTGAATGAGACGAAACCGCCATTACACATGGTCATCACAGCCACAGCGAAGGTCATTTGCAGATCGAGTAAAGGCAGCACTTCCACTCAGGTATTTGAAAACCCTGAGTGTTAGTCCAAACCCATGACCAGCACAAAATGCGATGATCAACCAACTTGGCCAAGCGAGTCACGTCGTGGCATCTTTATGAAAGCTTGGTAATCGGACCCCTTTCTAAAGTCAATGTGTCGTCATTCATGTAACTGTTTATCTCGTTTCAGGCGCAGTCCTATTTACAGATAGCACGTCGTATCTTAGAGAAGTTACCACCTGAGAAAAGTATGGATCCTGGTTCATAGCAGGAAGACGATCACGTGCACCATTATGTCTCACGTCACGCATTCTCTCTGCTAGCAATGTCACGCTTCAAAAGAGAGAAGGAATGGATGAAAGGAATAGGGACAGACAGACAGAAAGAGGGTTGAAGTTACGCACGCGCTGATAGATGAATGAATGAATGAACAAATTGAACGGTCGGATAGCGGGCGGACGTCCTGAATGATGAATGAATGAATGAATAGACCCTTTTCGAGCTCCAAATTACCGCTGTGTTCCTTGATTACAGACTCATTTACTCAGGCTTAGCCTCGATGTAGAATGTTCACGTGTTCCAGTCAAGGTCCGTCGAATTTCAAAGTGTAATGTTGGTGTCGTCCATTCTTTTTTCTTTTACCTTTGGTATTTGTGAATATTTAAACACTGATGCGAGGCTAACCCTGTGTAAATGAGTCTGTAATCAAGAAACACAGCGGTAATTTGGAGCTCGGAAAGGGTCTATTGTCAGTCAAAAAATACTGCATTTTTAGAAAGAAGTTGTGAATGGAAACAGTTGCATACGACAGGACTATTCTATTCTGTACGTGAACAATACGAACGAGAGTAAAATAATTTAAAATACAACATATTGTTACATCATCCAAAGACTTTAAATAAATAGAAAATAAATAAATATACACTATTTCAATAAAATTAGTCACCAAAAACCTAGAAAGCTGAGATCACTGAGCATCATGGGAAACTTCATATCAAAAAAGCATATATATACAAAGCTTTTTTAATACAAACTGCAGCTCGATGATGCTCAGAAGAGGTGACTGTAACCGGTAAAAGATTCGCAAGTCCATGAACAGTTATCAAGCGGTTGAACGTGTAAAATGAATCTACCCATAATCCTTGTAGGCCTCAGCCTTATAGCTTTTCAGGTGACTAGCTCTATTAAAATAAGTGTATGGAATTTATCAGTGGTTTTCCATAGACAGAGGCTCTTTATCCACTGAAATTCCAATTAGAAATTTAAAGGTTGATTTTTTGCGGAGGAAAAAAATAGTAGAACTGGATAAAAACCCACGAAGCACAGGAGAGAACCAGCCAGCATTTTAATTTTGAAGTCTCCCTTATCGACATCTAATGCAGAATTCACTACCGATAACATTGAAATACAAATCCTTAAAGTATATCCGTAATACTCTGCAAAATACATGAGATTCAAGTATGCACTTTGGAGTAGCCATCGGACGCAGTAGCGTTAATGAGTACCGTGTGTTTTGTTGGCAAGTCATTGTCTTTTTGACTTGCTTTGATGTTGTAATAGATGCGCGCGCAATCCCAAGAGAAAGGCATTTAATAGCATACTTGAACGATCAATTTTTTTTTTTTTTTTTTTTTTTTTTTTGCTGATTAATTTAGGACCATACCTCCAGACCTAAAGCTGAAGCGCAGTATGGCAGCGCGAAGCATTTACGGCTATGCCGGAGATTTCGACCCCGACACCGCTATCCAGTCACTGATTAGGAAGCTCGGTCGAAGCTAAGGGAGAGGTTAGTTGCCCCCTAGACCGTGGATGATTAACCCCTTGCTATGACCAGCGAATTATTTTTGTGTTTCTCAAATGACCCCATTCTTACCGACCCACTACTCCTTGTGGGATGGATCGATCGTAAGCGGCTATGCCGTAGATTTCGGCCCCGACACCCGCTATCCAGTCACTGATCAGGAAGCTCGGCCGAAGCCTAAGGGAGAGGTTAGTCCGCCCCTAGACCGTGGATGATTAACCAGCGAATTATTTTTGTGTTTCTCAAATGACCCCATTCTTACGGTTCCCCTACTCCTTGTGGGATGGATCGATCCTAAGCACTTTAAATGACACAAAGTCTTGATCCAAATGCGACATTGAAAAGGTTTTTGAACCAGTGAATTATGAAACTTGCCATGCAATGTTGCGTTGCAAGCTTGTGGGGGAAAAAACGAAGGATTTTAGATTTCCTATTACCGCGGCGCGCGCAACGTATTTTCTTTTTCGTAACGAGTAGAGAATTGACAGTTTTACAGAATTAACGATTACACTTCAACAATAAAGATAGAGCGTTTTCACTCACGTGAGAAGGCAGCCATAAACAATAGAAACTTTCTGCACAGTATTTGCATAAAAATAGAGTTCAATTCCCGGAGGATAGAAAATATATTGTTTTGGTACCCCATAATGGCCGCTGTGACGTCACGTGAAAACGCTATATTTGCTGTGTATTTTCTCAAAGTTCTGCACTGATTTTAATGACGTTGCACAAGAAAAAGCGTGAAAATGTCAGTGCGCTCACTAGTGCGAATATCAGTGCGCTCACGAAAGAACGAGGCGCACGGGATGAACGTGCAAAGCATGCTTTACGAAGCCATAAATACCAAGCTCTGTTTGCAAGCAGGCTATCTTATTCGAGGACAGCGAGCTGATACAAGAGCAAGAAACTTCACGTAATTTCCAAGCAGATACTTTAAAGATTCCAAGATGGTCAACCGTGGAAAGAAAACCAGTGATAAAGAAAATGCAAGACCAGTTTCTGAACCTGAAAGTGGCTCTGAAAGTGCTGGAAACGATAAACCTCTAAAGTCTATCCGTCCTATGTCAAGCAATGGAAAGAAAGACAAGCGACGCAGAAAGAAACCTGAAACCTTTGGTCGCTACCTTCACAAAGTTCTGAAGCAAGTTCATCCCGATATTGGAATCTCAAGCAGAGCAATGGGAATAATGAACTCATTTGTCAATGATCTCTTCGAAAGGCTCGCCGTTGAAGCAGCTAAA
Source organism: Actinia tenebrosa (assembly GCF_029948245.1). Lineage (NCBI taxonomy): Eukaryota > Metazoa > Cnidaria > Anthozoa > Actiniaria > Actiniidae > Actinia > Actinia tenebrosa. Next base: position 1,859,486 of record NW_028292586.1, on the reverse strand, counting down.
CTCGTCACTATCAACCACAAGTCGACACTATCTTCCCGAGAAGTTCAAACGGCAGTCAGGCTTTTGCTTCCCGGAGAATTGGCAAAGCACGCGGTCAGCGAAGGCACCAAGGCTGTTGCAAAATATTCAAGTCAACAATGAAAGCTGAATTATTGAACATTCAAATTTACCTCGACATTTTATTATATCTATAATTTAGGATACTTATCTCAAAAGCAGCTTGGAGTTGTACAAATAATTGAAAATATATCGAAGTTTTAGCTAGCCTTCCCATTGATTTTAGAGTGTTCGTAAAGTTTCGAATAATTTGTATAGAAAATGTTATTTACTCGCAGTTTATCAAATAAGCTTTATCGATTTTATTTATATATATGTAATTATAAGACTAATATAATATCTATCTGCGCTCATTTTAAACTCGAAATTTATTTAGTAATTCTTTTAGTATTTGAAATAAAGTAATACATTTTTGGTTACTTCGAACGTGTGCATTTTATTTCTATAAGTATTTAAAAAGATGACATAACTGCGGGGGGAGAAAGAAAAAGAATAGGATCAATCTCGTACCCAGAGCTCTTATTTCTTACTGCGCATGCTCGACGAAATAATTGGGCTCTGGAAAACTCTGGAAGACCCAGATTCTGGGTTTCTTGCACATGCGCATTATGACAGACTAGGTAAATTCAAAATGGCATACGATGTTCAACGAGCATGTGAATTTGCGTTTGGAAAATTAGGTTTTGAAGATGGTTTTCAGTTAAATTAACTCCGAAAATATCTATTGGATGGACATCAATACAATTTCCATTACAAAACCAGCAAAACTTTGAAAAATCCGGGCCTACGGATTTTTTGGTGTACTTAATTCGAGACGCCATCTTGTTTATTTTCCCTAGTACTGTAATTTTTACTTCCGGTATCTTCCTTTGTTCTCGAGAACCAATCACAGCACAGGAAATATTGGAGTTTTCTAGAGCCCAATTATTTCGTCGAGCATGCGCAGTCAGAAATAAGGGCTCTGGGTACGAGATTGGAATAGGGTAAATTTCAATAATGCAGATCTTTTCAAAAGGTTTAAGAACACAGAAGCCCAATCTTACTATGGGGCAATAAATATATGGCTCAAACACCGAGCCATAAATACAAAAATTCGTAGTTGCTAAATTATAAAATATTTTTTTAAAAATCGAACGATAGAGTGCACGCACTAAAACCGTGAACATTAAATAGCACTAATTAGTACTATTTCATACAGAATCCTTTGTTTTCTATCGTTTAATTATCACTATTTAGTGCTAAAAAATAGTATTTGTTTCACGGATTTAGTGTGAGCACTCTAGACTAATGACATTAAAATAGTCCACTTCCGAGATATGCTTCGCTTGTCACACACAAAGGTTTCATAACGAGTCTGCGTACGAAATGAAATGTAATATTTTCTCGTGTCACGAATCACGGACCATGTGCAAGAAGGCTCGCATTGAAACATTTGTGCGTGACAAACGAAGCATATTTCGGAAAAGGGCCAATTGTCTAGTGCATTCCTTATAACTAAGGTACTTTTTAATGTGGTGATAGAGTGCTCACACTAAATCCGTGAGACAAATACTAATTTTTAGCACTAAATAGTGATAATTAAACAATAGAAAACAAAGGATTCTGTATGAAATAGTACTAATTAGTACTATTTAATGTTCACGGTTTTAGTGCGTGCACTCTAGAAGGTAAAAATAAAAAACCCGGATTTTTTGCAGAATAAAGAATGCTCTGTAGTTTCTAGTTTTTAGCAGATTACAGACATACCAACACCTTTCTTTAGGCTTTCACCCAAATAGTAGTGCGCAGCTTTAGATTGATTTTAATTAGACCATGAAAAAATACCCAACGCAAAACACTATAATACAATCACAATAACTACTGGCTTGCAACATCTAAGATTTTAAAACACCAGTAATTACTGGCTTACAAAAATTCATTTACAAACAGAATAACTACTGGGTTACAACATCAAATCTTTTTTTTAGATATTAACCAAGTTGAAGAAAAAAGCGAACCTTGATTATTTAGCTTCATCATTGACTTGGGAAAAACCAAGGCATAAGACAGAGCCAACCCTTCCTACTTACCTTCATTTTTGGACTCGAAGTAACCACGGTAAGAAAAGAGACGACCGTGGTTATTTTAGCTTCATTTTCGTCTTCGAAATAACCAAGGTAACAAAAAAATCACCGTTGGCTATCTTAGCTTCACTTTCTGCTTCGAAATAACCAAGGTAACAAAAAACATCACCATTGCTTATTTGAGCTTCATTTTTGCACTCGAAATAACCAAGGTAAGAAACGACCGTGCTAATTTTACATTCATGTGAAAATGACCCAAAATCGATCAAAACCACGGGCTATAGTCCATGCTTTTTGCCCAAAAATGGCCCAAAATGTCCTATTTTGAATTTTTTTAAAATTAAGCATATTTTTTAAAATAGTGTGAAAAAGGCCCAAAATCGACCAAAACCATGGGCTATAGTCCATGCTTTTTGCCCAAAAATGGCCCAAAATGGCCTATTTTGCATTGTTTAAACATTATGCATATTTTTGAAAAAGGTGTGAGAAAGGCCCAAAATAGATCAAAACCATGGGCTATAGTCCATGCTTTTTGCCCAAAAATGGACCAAAATGGCCTATTTTGCATTGTTTAAAAATGATGCATATTTTTGAAAAAGGTGTAAATTTGGCCCATAATAGATCAAAACCATGGGCTATAGTCAATGCTTTTTGCCCAAAAATAACCCAAAATGGCCTATTTTGCATTGTTTAAAAATGATGCATATTTTTGAAAAAGGTGTAAATTTGGCCCATAATAGATCAAAACCATGGGCTATAGTCAATGCTTTTTGCCCAAAAATAACCCAAAATGGCCTATTTTGCATTGTTTAAAAATGATGCATATTTTTGAAAAAGGTGTAAATTTGGCCCATAATAGATCAAAACCATGGGCTATAGTCAATGCTTTTTGCCCAAAAATAACCCAAAATGGCCTATTTTGCATTGTTTAAAAATTATGCATATTTTTGAAAAAGGTGTAAATTTGGCCCATAATAGATCAAAACCATGGGCTATAGTCAATGCTTTTTGCCCAAAAATAACCCAAAATGGCCTATTTTGCATTGTTTAAAAATTATGCATATTTTTGAAAAAGGTGTGAAAAAGGCACAAAATCGTCCAAAACCATGGGCTATAGTCCATCATTTTGCCCAAAAATGGCCCAAAATGGCCTATTTTGCATTGTTTGAAAATTATGCATATTTTTGAAAAAGGTGTGAAAAAGGCCCATAATAGACCAAAACCATGGGGTATAGTCCATGCTTTTTGCCGTAAAATGTCCAAAAATGGCTATTTTGCATTGTTTAAAAATTAAGCATATTTTTGAAAAAGGTGTGAAAATGACCCATACTAGACCAAAACCATGGGCTATAGTCCATGCTTTTTGTTCGAAAATGGCCAAAATGACCTATTTTGCATTGTTTAAAAATGATGCATATTTTTGAAAAAGGTGTGAAAATGACCCATACTAGACCAAAACCATGGGCTATAGTCCATGCTTTTTGTCCGAAAATGGCCAAAATGGCCTATTTTGCATTGTTTAAAAATAATGCATATTTTTGAAAAAGGTGTGAATTTGGCCCATAATAGACCAAAACCATGGGCTATAGTCCATGCTTTTTGCCCCAAAATGGCCCAAAATGGCCTATTTTGCATTGTTTAAAAATTATGCATATTTTTGAAAAAGGTGTGAAAAAGGCACAAAATCGTCCAAAACCATGGGCTATAGTCCATCATTTTGCCCAAAAATGGCCCAAAATGGCCTATTTTGCATTGTTTGAAAATTATGCATATTTTTGAAAAAGGTGTGAAAAAGGCCCAAAATCGACCAAAACCATGGGAAGGAAGGAAGGAAGCTTCTTTATTTTGCCACGGTAAAAACATCAGTCGATTGCCTAAAAATATTTAAAAGTAAAGATTTACGATTAAAAAGCTAGTTACTGTTTTACATGTTTGCCGTGGAGCCCTTAGTTACAACTTTTCTTACTGTACAAACTATCAATTTCCGTTTTAAATTTTCGTACTGACTTGACCTCTTTTATATTTAACGGTAGGTCATTCCACAATTTTGCCCCACTATAGCTGAATGATCGTTTTAGATATTCAGTGTGTGGACTTAGGTATTGACAGTTTATGATCATGATTTCGAAGGTTGTATTTAGTATGGTAGTCGGAGAAAAGGTTTTGTAAGTAAACTGGTGTACGTCCCTGCATCGTCTTAAACATTAGTAGGGCTTTTTGTTTTTTTACGACGAACTGCAAGTGTATCCCAGTTTAATTGGTCAAGGAGATGGCTAGATCTTATGTCATAGTTAGATCTTGTGATAACTCTAGCCGCTCGATTTTGACGCTTTTGTAGTTGAACACATAGTTTATCACTTAATCCATCCCAAACTGCACTACAATAGTCCAGTTTGGGTAGAATTAAGGCTTCGTAGATTTGGATGGCACTATCGGTCGAAATAAATGGGCGAACACGTTTTAGAGCCCCTATACTTGAAGAGATTTTCTTCGAAATGTTGTTAACATGTTCTGACCAATTAAGGTTTTTATCGATAGTGACACCCAAAGATTTGGTGTGATCAACTTGTTTAACGCTAGCTCCATTAATCGCAATATTAATAGTGGAATCGCATTGCGCTGTGAACTTTTGGCGGGACCCAATAATCATAAATTCCGTTTTCGCTACATTCAAGCTTAGCTTATTTGCTAACAACCACTGATGTATATTAGTGAGTTCAGTGTTGATGCTTGGTTCCAAGTCTCCTACATTTTTACCATGAACGCTGATGCTGGTATCATCAGCAAACATTCTTGTTATGGCTTGCGCCAAACAATTTGGTAAGTCATTAATATACAGGAGAAATAAAAGTGGGCCTAAATTACTGCCTTGTGGTACACCGCAGCTCACAGGGTATGGGGTATAGTCCATGCCTTTTGCCGTAAAATGTCCAAAAATGGCTATTTTGCATTGTTTAAAAATTAAGCATATTTTTGAAAAAGGTGTGAAAATGACCCATACTAGACCAAAACCATGGGCTATAGACCATGCTTTTCTATTTTGCATTGTTTAAAAATGATGCATATTTTTGAAAAAGGTGTGAAAATGACCCATAATAGACGATGATGATGATGATGATGTTGATGATGATCATAATGATGATGATGATGATCATAATGATGATGATGATGATAATGATGATGATGATAATAATGATGATGATGATAATGATCATAATGATGAGGATGATGATGATAATGATGATGATGATGATAATGATGATGATAATGATGATGATGATGATGATAATGATGATGATAATGATGATGATGGTGATGATGATGATAATGATGATAGTTTAATTAACCACATACCCCATTCAACATCTTCGAAGGCATTTAACTTTTTCTTCAAAGGTTATTTTTCCAAGTTTTTCCAAAAATACAAAAAGAAAAATCACACATCTCAAAGATATGAATTCGGTAATACCGGAGTCACGGCCGATGCAAATATAAATGCATGAAGTTAAGTAACCATGGTATCATTTTTTGACATTTTGTCTGGGATAGGGTATCATTTTAGTCTGGAATAGGATTAACGATTTGGTCATTTTTGTCTGGCGAATAGGCTACACTTTCTGTCGGCACAAAAACAATAAAAATGTTAGTAAATATTGATTGCAATCGATTGTGAAACCGGATTTTCCATCTTTTAGTCTGGGATAGGGTGTATAATTCTTAGTTTTAGTCTGGGGTAGGGTATGTAAAATCAAAATTTTAGGTCTGGGATAGGGTCAGGGTTTTGAGGTCCTGGCGGCACACCCCTACCCAAGTTGGGGTGGTAGTACCCTCCTGGGACTGCTTTACTTTTCGGTGCCCAATAACCAAAATAGGAATATGAGGGTAACATGGTCATATGACGTCACATTTGGGTATCCTATGACCAAGATAGGGCTATTCTCTACTTTCACATCCCCATAATACTTTGCATCTTTGGGGGGTAACCAGAGGGTAAAAACCCACTTATTTTTCTGAAGGCTGATTGGACAATGTTGACAATACCTTGTTTGGTATCCATAGATAAAATGAAGAAAAAAACCAAAACCAGAAAAAGATAGAAGCTTGAAGACGTTTAAGGTAAATTAAAAGAAAAATTTTCGTAAGTCAATACATTTTCTGTAAGACCAAAACTCTTCATGATCTGTACACGCAAAAATAACATGGAATAAACTGATAATCAGTATTGTACAGATAAAAGCAGGTATAGTATAAATTCAATTAAGAAACGTTTCAATTTGGGACAGTTTTTTGATTGGTTACCCCCCAAAGACGCAAAGCATTATTGGGATGTAAAAGTCGAGAATTCCTATATAGGGACGTTACATTCATTAACATATTGGAAGTATAATTCTTCATAACTTAAGAACGCATCACTCAAATCAAGAAATATTGTACGTTCAACTGTATACTTCATGTAGAATCAGTCCCGAAAGTAATTATGGAGAAGTCACGTGCACGTTTAAGATTCCATAATTTCTAGAAGGCCTAGCCTCACTTCTGAGGTTGGAAAACAAAAGCATAAATAGACCTCTTCGGCTTGGGGTAATGTTTTCCCATTTCAGACCACGTGTCATTCCCTTGAGAATAAGATTCTTTGTTTGAGCTGTATCCATATTCATGTGTCTTCTCATGTGTAACCAAACACAAACCTTAAACAAAGAAATGATACTCTAGGGAATGACATGTGGTCTGAAATGGGAAAATATTACATCAGAGCCGAAGAGGTCTATTACAATAATAAAACAAACGACTCCTGCATCAGAGGCTAAGCCCACACATTCTGGAAATTATGGTATTTTTATATTTTTATTAAGAGAAACTAATCAGTTCCCCCTAGTTTGTGGCATTTAGCTTGGATTTCTATGTTAGCCTTGCATAGCATTGCTTTCAAAACGATTGTTAACAGAAGAAAAGAACAACTCTGAATTAATGAAAACATTTTATTCTCAAGGAACAGCAGTACAGATAAAGTTAGAGTGAGGTCCATGAAATATATCAGGTGGATAAGGAATATTAGCATATACCAACTTGTGTACTTCCTAAGAACGTGCGAGCTCATTGGTTAATTGGAGGTGAATATTGTATGATATCCACCTCTGAATCTCGAAATATTGAGTCGGCAACAAAATGGCATTTCTGATGAAAAAATTCCTATCAATAATAAAAAGGCAACGAAGTAAGGCCTAAAAGGTTTGCTAAACGTTTTGCTGAAAGTTTTGCGTGAATTTGCAAACGCAAACTAAGTTTCTGTTTGTTTGTTTTTATTGAATTATTGTATATGAAAATAAGTTACTCTGTACACAAGTTGGTATATGCTAAAACAATTATTCGCCTCAGGCTCAGTGAATATGGAGAATATTTACCTCGCCGCTCAAAGACCCGCGTCTCGGTAAATATTCCCCGATATTCACTTCGCCTTCGGCGAATAATTACTAAGTGGACGATGTTGTTTTACTTCGCACCCTGGGGAGGGGTAAGAAGGCCTCCTACTTTACTGGCTGCTCTTGATGGAGCAAAACCCAACATCTTTTGTACATTCTGAAAAACAATGACAATAATGCAAACATTAAAAAATACATTTTTGAAAAAACATGCATACTTATTGCCGATAGCCGTAGTTTCTTCCTGAATCTGTGTATGTCTTCGACCCTACCCAACCCTTGGAAATTCCAACCCCCCTCCATGGGTGAGGTGTGGATATTTTCTGGAACTATGCAATATAACCGCCTCAGAACCTCACCACCCCTGGGAAATTCCAACCCCCCTCCATGGGGGAGGTATGGTCACAAAATATACCCTCCCTATATCAGTTCTAAAGAAGAAGGGGGCAGCATGGATGGAAAATTATCCAGATAATAGAATGAATACTCACATTTCTGACTGACATGGTACACAGAATGTAAAGAAATATAAAAGAACAGTCAGTGAAGTCATCACCCATCAAGTTACGATGAGAGATTCCTTGAATCCACGAATGAGGCTCAAAAGGTAATTTTGCAACCACACGTCCATCAAAACTAAAAGAAAATAACAAATATATCTATGAAAGGGGTACTTGGATGAAAACCTTTCAAAATATAAAAACTTTAGGGAATGAAGGATTTTGTATTTGGGGAGGGGAGGGTTATCAGTAGAAACTTGAACTTTGGTGGAGGGTTAAACCAATAGACCCCTTGCATGTGATGTCAAAACAGCTTGATCTGTGGGACAAAACAAGAGAATTCCAATCTCCTGAGAATTGGAACCTATTGTTCATGTCCCACAGATTGAGCTACAATCCAAAGTGCTGCAAGGGGTCCATAGTTGAATTGCCATGCAATGTATATTTTTCTTCTCCCACGACAGTATTGATATTTTGTTTACCCTGTCCCCCACCCCCCTAGGTCCCAAGGCTTAAAATAACAGCCGGCCATCGGAAAATGTCTGACCAGAGTTGGAGCTTGTTTGGTCAAATCTTTGCTTTGCTGGTCATTTTGACGTGTAATATTAGGACAAAAACAAGGCATGAATGAGCTAAAACTAGTTTGACTGTTCATTATGACTGGTAACTAACCGGCCTAACTGACCAGCCATTATTTTCCTCCCTGCGCCCCTCTCCCCACATGTGCAAGCCAAAGAAAAATGAGGGAGAAAGCCATGGATTGTCAACCCAACTTGAAAGACTAGTATCTACTTACATGGAATTGAACATGCCGATTAAAGCAGTAAATGTAAATCCAATTGCAAAGATGGATTTCATCTTGACCTGGATATGAAATATAAATATGGGATGTTGTTCATTATGAATAAGTTAATTTGAATTGATGGGTGCATGGATGGGAAGAAATAATGGGAGGGTTGATGGATAAATGGATGATTGGAATTTGAATGGATGGATAGATGTGACAAAGAAATGGATGGATGGATGGATGTATTGATGGATGTGTGGATGGATGGATGGATGGATGGATGGATGAATGGATGGATGGATGAATAGATGGATGGATGGATGGATGGATGGATGGATGGATGGATGGATGGATGGATGGGTGGGTGGGTTTATGGATGGTTGGGTGGGTAAGTGGATGGATGAATAGATAGATGGATGGTTGGGTGGGTAAGTGGATGGATGGGTGGGTGGGTGGGTGGATGGATGGATGGATGGATGGATGGATGGATGGATGGATGGATGGATGGATGGATGGATGGATGGATGGATGGATGGATGGATGGATGGAAGGTAAAATACCATACCATTGATAAGTCTCTGCTGTGGTTCTTTAATTTTTCCTCAACTCTTTCTACAAAAAAAACATATTGCAAGATTAAGATAAATCAAAATAGATTTTTTTCTCCTTCTTCAAGGAAGCTGATCTGAAAATGACAATTGTTGGTACCAGAATACTAAAGAAACTTTTAACACCTCAACAACAGACATTTAAAATGAAGTTTGCTTCTTCAAGTGACTCTCTCTTGTGTCACTCACACAAATTTTCTTTAGAAAAGGTCAGCTGCTAAATTGAGGGGTAAATTATAATACCTAGTGTGGCATGTATGGTGAGATATGAAAAGCTGGGTTTACTGGTATAACTAAGCATAAACACACCAAGTTTCTTCTTTTGACCGCCTTGACGTGGGGCATCTGTCATATTCTCTTTCCGTCTTTCTACTATGTAAGGAACAAAAATAAAATTGAAAAAAAATCTTTATTACAGCAGAGTATACAATTGAGGGTATGAATGTGTTCATGGAGTTATTAGAGGGACTACGATTGATTTTTAGGTCAATTAGGTCTATTATTTCCTTCCTAAAACCCAGCCCAGTGGTTGTTTCAGGGTTCAATCTGTGAGTTAGCCATGCCCTCACTTAGATCAGCCCAGAGGTTGTTTCAGGGTTCGATCTGTGAGTTAGATGTGCCCTGACTTAGATCAAACCAGAGACTGTTTCAGGGTTATATCAGTGAGTTAGCCATGCCCTGACTTAGATCAGCCCAATGGTTGTTTCAGGGTTAGATCTGTGAGTTAGCAATGCCCTGACTTAGATCAGCCCAGAGGTTGTTTCAGAGTTAAATCTGTGAGTTAGCCGTTCCCTGACATAGATCAGCCCAGAGGTTGTTTCAGGGTATCATCTTATCACATTGATTAGCTTATGGTAGTATCCCAGTAATCCTACTAAAACTGCTCAACATGAAAACTTACATTTTTTACTATCCTTTTCCACTTCTGCTTTCAATTTCTTGTACTTCTCTGTTTTGTACACCAAAAGGTATGTAATTCCTTCAAGGAATAGCAATGAATTGAAATACAATTAGCAACAAAACAGGTTGGTCAAACATAAATTCCCTTGAGAATAATTCCCCATAAAATAGTGACACGACATCCCCCTTCTTTGGGTAGCATTAAAAATTCAATTACATTTACAGTTTTAAAATCTTCGTTACTTCTTTTAAAATCTTCGAAATCTTCGTGACTTAGCTAACATTTATAGTTCAGTATTGAAAAGATCTTTAAAAAGTAAAAATTCTTTTAAAAACTTCCCAAAAAAATAAGAAAAATGTCCAAAACATTTGAAGCTAAAAATTGTCCAATTTTCTTTGATCTAAAATTCTTCGTAAAAATAAATAAGAATATACCCAAATTGTAGCCAAAACTTACCTTCAGAAAGCGAAGCAGTAGCTAAAGAAATTATAAAGATAAGAATCGTGTCTGCGATCATTTTTGAGAGGAAAAAAACGGTAGAAATTTAAGTGAAGGAAAACAAAAATGGCGTCCAAAGAATCTTTTGTTTGATGTGAATCCCCAATGATTTGGGTCAGATGATATGCTATTTACGCATGTGCGAGGTCTTCTAATTTTCGCGCCAAATTCACTCACATGTTGAAGTGCCGAAATCAAATTATCCTCAGCATTTCTTCCAAATTCTAAACAAAAAGAACAGTTATTTTAGACATGCCTTGCATAGAAGATTGGGTCAGTCATCCTCTAAGTGTGGTCGACGGGATCGGACAAGAAAGTGGATCGAATACGAAGCATAAAGTTCAAGAATTTTTTGCTGATCGAGTCAAAGATGGCAGCCATCGTATTCCCTCGATCAATGACATCCCAATCGAGAAGCTGAGGCCAAATAGTCTTGTAAAGTTTCGTTGTATGGTTCAAGATATGTTTGGGCCAGAGTACTTTCTTTCTGAGTACGAAATTGTGTCAAAAACCAGAGGAGAGACAAAGATGAGGTCGGGAATGTACCGTGATATGGCAGACTGTCCTCAAGGTCATGAGGCTAATTTTGAATCAGCAAGAAATGTGACAGCTGAGAAGCATTCGTACTTCTGTGTGCCTATACCTGGTGAGACGGAATGGGCCAAAGAAGGTTTTGCTAGGAAGTCTGCTAACCATGGAACGAAGGCGCCTCAAACAGGCCAGTCTAACAAGAGATCCTTGGAAGAGGACGAGGACATGGAGCAAGAACAAGGTAGGGAGAAAAATATAGGAAAAGAAAGAGGAATCTAAGGGAAGCTTTTTTATTGGGACAATATTAGGACAATAAGAAAACAGATTTTGTCAAAATAAAGTTTGACCCTTTAAAAAAGTTAAGATTTTTACTGATGACTCCCTCTTAAGAAGTATTTTCCTTGTTGTTACTGTTATTGTTGCTACTGTTGCTGTTGTTCATGCTGTTTTGGTAACATTCACAGGGCTGTCAACCCCCGAGATATTCAAATCTGGAGAATTGATAGGGAAGGGACATGACGTCACAGCACGTCAAAAAGTGCACAAAAAGACATCTTTCGCTTTGTAACATTTGATGTGATTGGTTTATTTCTGACCAATCAGATTATCGCTTTTATTACAATGGCCTGCTTGCAAGAACAGTTAATGAGGAACATTTTGATTTTGTTAGCAATTTAAAAGTAACACAAACAAAACAAAATAATCGGAATGTTATGGTTGTGAAAGTCAAGTCTCACAAGAAATGGTCAGCTTCGGGGATTATCCGGGAGATTTGAGACTCTAATCTGGAGACCGGGAGATACGGTCCAAAATCTGGAGACTCCCAGTTTATCCGGGAGAGTTGACAGCCCTGCATTCATGCAATGACAATATCAGAATAAGGTCTACTTCACCTTGACAAATTATAAAATTAGTAGACTTTTATTGGTTTAAATTTCATAAATTCAACCAGCTTGTTTTTAATCATTTTTTACGATGCCAGTAATTTTTATACCTACCTGAAATGGAGGGGATATTGACTGAACCACGACCAGACTCTACTGTACCATAATATATATTTATGATAATATTAATATGCATTTATGATAATATGACAGGTGATGGTGTTTTGGAAGAAGGTATTGAAACCAGTCAAGGTGATGCTCAAAATAAAAAGTCAAAAGTCGCTAATGAAATTGCACAAGAAAGTTCTTCATCAGCCATGGTTACGTCACTCAACCATCCCATCCCTGGAGAAAATGGACCCTCCTGCATTGTACATGTCTACGATAAATGTGAAGACATCAAACTGAATGATATGGTAGAGTTTATTGGCATTGTCTCCATCCAGCCACATTTTGCAACTTTTACAGAGGAGAAGTCTGAGGAATCTAGCCCAATGGTTCTGACAGCTGACAGCTTCATGAGTGAGGAAGAGCACGCTGCACATTATCCACCAACATCTCTTGTTCCGCGACTCCACTGTGTCTTCTACCAGCATCTAAAACACTCCAACCCTAGCATTCCATTGGATGCTGATGAGAAGACCTCAGATTCTCTTCTTCCTCAAGTTGCCAGAGCTCGTGGTGACTTATTATTCATGCTTAAGAGCCTTCTCCTTGGAGATGAATTGGCTGCAGAGTACTTACTCTTACACTTAGTGTCGTCAGTCTATACTCGTTGTGGTATAATGGCAGTTGGTAAGTTTAGTCTTAACCTCTGTGGCTGCCCAATGGAGCCTTCGTTTACTAAAAGAATTAGTGATACCTTGAAGCAAGTCCTCCCAAAGTGTGTCAATATGCAGATGACTTTGAACAACATGAACACATTGAACTTTGTTCCAAAGAAAGATTATAAAGCCAACAGATTGATATCTGGGATCCTTCAGTTGTCGGACAGTACTCAACTAATCCTGGATGAAACAGCTCTGGAAGCAGGTCAGCTTAATACTAATGGAGTCCAGAATGTCACTGCTCTAGGAAGCCTAATATCTTGGCAAAAGCTTGAATATGATTTTGACTTTTACAAAACTGATTTCAAGTCAAACATCCAGGTTCTTGTGCTGTCAGAAGGAAAGTCAATGCTGCCGTGTGATTGTCATATCAAGATTGAAACTTCATCTTCTCAACAAGAAAGCCCAGTCAACATGTCAGAGGATTTACTCAACATGTTTCGCACTTATATTGGTTTAGTGAGGTTGTCTAGCTACTCTATAACCCCTGCTATGCAGAAAGCTCTCCAGGAAGATTTTGTTCAGGCTCGGCAAAGAAACCCCTCAACGATGACAGCTGATGATTTTCACAGGCATCTTCTAGTGGCAAGGTTGATGGCTGTCAGTTCTGGCAGTTCAACACTGACCCAAGAGTTATGGGAGAAGGTGAAGAAGTTGGAGGAACTGAGGAAAACAAGACTTCGACTCTCTTCAAATTCTGCTTAGTCTATCGTCAAAAAACACAGTTCAAGAGATTCAGAAACCTTAAGGAATCGATTAGGGCAAGTATTTAATGGTGATAATCTTACCTCTTGTATAGAAGAACAGGCAGCAGAGAGAGTTGAGAACTCATTTAAGTTGAACAAGGCAATTCTTTCTTCATACCCATTTCCCTGGTCATTTTATAAAAATTCCATTCCAAACCTTGAGAAGCCTTACACGTTAAAAAGAGGACTATTTTCTCAAGTTATTAAAGCAAAGCATGACCAGTTTAAATATGTATTACATGATTTTGACTTGCACTGTTAAGATTTTTGGAGAGGGAAGCCTATACCTATATGTATAGAGTAGACTGTTATATTACACATTAGGGTTGATATCCATAAAAAATCCGTGAATAAAAACCATATCAGTGAAGTGATACGATATCACTTCACAGTAAACTGGAAACAGTTCCAGAAAATATCTATAATCCACCATGGAGGAAATTCATTAAAGAACCCCCCTACCCCCCGGAACTTCCAATTTTCTTTCATACAAACTCTGTAATTTTGTTCATTCTCTGACCCCTCTCCCCTCCATAATTTCCAATTTCCTCCATGGGTGGGGTATGAATATTTTCTGGAACTACGCAATAAGCAAATTATTGTTCAAGCTCTTAACATGTGGCAATCTCTATTTATCAAAGACTTAGTCAGCAATATTACAGTATAGAAGACGAAACTGATAAAGATTTATTATTCAGTAAAAAAAGGGCAGTTGATTTGTAAATACTTGTAGTTTATCCCAAGTAGTGGTCAGACCTGTTGTGTGTAAAGAAATCATGTATGAGTAAAAAATGTTTTACTGGTATATTTTTTCCCCGGTGCAGTTTGAATTTGAAGGTTTTTAGTGTTACTTTGATGCAAAAACAATTCTTTGTAAATGCTCTTTTTGTTGTGGAAAATAAGTGTTATCATTAAGTATTCTATCTTCATAACCATTATCTTAAGTGCTATTATCATAAACATCGCCATCAGTACCATTTCGTCACCATCGTCATCCGTACAATTATTATCAACATCGTCATCAGTATCATTTCATTGCTATCGTCATCCATACAATTACCATCACCATCGTCATCAGTACCATTATCATCATCAACTTCGATGTTATCATCGGCAACTTTGTTACTATCACCACCATTATCATCATCTGTCATCAACATAATCTATCTAATCATCATCATCACATCTCCCTGGTTATCATGTTCCCAAACATATGACAAAAATATTACAAACGTTTAAGTTTTTAAATTATATTTTAGTTTAAAAACAAAATAAAATTAACAAGACAATAATTTGTTTAAAAAATTAAACAAATATTTAAATAAATTTCGTACAAAAATAAATCTAATCGTGATGGCCTGTGGGTCATGCACGGTCACTAATTTTTTTGATGAAAAAATTAAAATAAAGTATTAGTAGGAAAAAAAATTATCAAAAATTAACCAAGTCATCTAAAAGAAGATTATTCGGTACCTTTTGATACATGGAACTTTTGGTATATAGACTAAAGTCCTTATTGGTTTAAATTGTTGAAGTATTGAAATGAAATGAAAAAATATATTTAAAATTCTATTAAAGTGCTACTACGACGAAAATTGCTCAAACTTGGATTCAGCTGAAACTTCCTAAGAATACTCTTTAAAGGTCCAATAATCACTGTATGAAGTGTTTTCTCGATATTCAGGACGAAAGTATGATATTTTTACGATTATTTTTTGGAGTCTGTGACGTCATACACTCAACATCGAACATCGCTCCATACATTTCTTTGTAGTTTATGATCAAAATATCAGTAGTAAAGGGAGAAAGAAATACCCAAACACCCCAAAATATAAATTATAGTCACAAGTAATGTGAAATAAGCACATTAGCCACCCTTTGGGCTTCATAGGAATAAAATAAATTAAGGATTTATATACAAAGAAATATATGTAGCAATGTTTGATGTTGAGTGTATGACGTCACAGACTCCAAAAAATAATCGTAAAAATATCATACTTTCGTACTGAATATCGAGAAAACACTTCATACAGTGATTATTGGACCTTTAAAGAGTATTTTTAGGAAGTTTCAGCTGAATCCAAGTTTGAGCGATTTTCGTCGTAGTAGCACTTTAAAAGTTATTAACCAAAACATCTTAGAAAAGTTTTGTTACATTTCATTTTTAAGTATGAAATTAAAATTTATGATTGAATGTCTTGGAAATGATAAAAGATGTTAAAAATTTAGATATAACACCATGTCTATTAGAGTGGGTTGTGCCCACCTGGCAATATTATCTAAGTAATCAGCTTTTCTGTGTTGTGATTGGACAAGAAGTGGAAGCCATTCCACTGTTATATAATGTGCAACTGTGATGGGAAGCCATTCTTGTGTTCTAGTATGCTCATTGCAATTAATGGAAACCATTTCAGTGTTCAAGTATATCTTGTCCCAACTACTTGGAAGCCATTTTGGTGCTACTAATGTCCCACGGCAACTATAATGTGAAGCCCTTTTAGTCTTCTGTTTGTTCATTGCAATTAATGGAAACCATTTCGCCGCAACTACTTGGAAGCCATTTTGGTGCTATATAAGTTCCCACTACAAATATAATAGGAAGCCATTCTAACTAGTTGGAAGCCATTCCATTATGTGATAATCTTGCAACTTACGCGAAACCATTTCATTGTAGCATACTTGACTCAGGAAGCCACTTAAGCGCTTTGTTCCATTCTGTAATCCATGTCCATTGTTCTTTTTTGTTTGTTTGTATGTATGGGTAAAAAATATCATTTGTTTGATTCTTGTATTGATTGACATGTTAATACTTGAGCCATTTTGTAGAGAATGAATATTTGTACAAGTTCCTTAAGTTCCTCATTCACTAAACCAGTTTATGTGAGTTGTATATAATAGTGCTTGGTGATCTTAAACCTCTTCATTGGGGTCCTGCATGTTGTGTGGGATGGGACATCGCAAGTCTGGGCAGCCATCGAGCTCATCCTCTGTTGATTCACCTGAATCTGATTGTTCATCAGGGAGTAGAAGTTCCTCCTAAAATTATACAAGAAAGAAATGGATTTTTGATGCTAAATATGTTAATGCATTGTTGATGGTGAAGTTGATAGTGGTGATGATGATGTTGATGGGGGTGGTGATAGATGGTGACAATGGTGATGATGATAATGATAGTGATAAGGATGATGATAATGATGGTGATGATAATGGTGGTGATGCCGATGATGGTTATTCTTGTGATGGCGATGATGATGGTGATGTTGATGAAGATTATGGTATTTCACAACCATCACTCCCCATACGTGGCTCTTCCGTGAGGTTCCCTCCACATGCACTACCACTACATTCTATATTTAAAACATACACTGTACAACGCAACCTCAACTCACATGTTGATCTATACAGAGTGAGGAAAACCAGAGAACCCGGAGAATAATCCTTGTGGAAAGGGAGAGAACAACATATCAAACAACTTAAACTCAGCTCACATATGCAATTCAGAAAAGATTCAAAACATGAGAACCAAATTTAATTTCTATCCCATTCATCCACTTTCATTTTATTGTCTACCTTATCTCGTGTATATTTAAACGTCTTCAACCTGATTGGTTCGTCAGGGTTGCCATAGCGAATCAAACTGTGGAATAGAAACAATTAAAAAAATTACAAATTATTATCCTGTAAATATGAGCATAGGCACCTAAACGTCATGTACGAAGAAGGAAGCGAAAGTTCTTTCTAATAGACTGTATTTGACGAGGTGTAATATTTCACCATTTCAAACCACGTGTCATTTCCTATAGTATCATTTCGTTGTTTAGCAGTTGTACATAAGAAGACATGAAAATCAATACAACTCAAACAATCTTATTCCCAAGAGAATAACACGTCGTACACCAAGCTTTTCACTTTGTAAGTTGCTTAAGCACTCAAGAAGCTAGAGTCGCAGGAGGCATAACCGAGTGCGACTCTTACGCTTCCTTCATGCTTAGCAGCCTTCCGCGTGCGCCCAATTCTCTTATTTTCTAGGGAAAGACGTGCTCTGTTATGTGAAAACATCACAACAAGATGAATAAGGTGTTTTTAGCTATTTGATCATTTGTTTTCCCAGGAAGAAGAACAGTAGTGGCTAGCGCACACAATCACATGACACGAAGGGTGGGGCACTCACGTGGTTCTTGTCCAATAAGGTTTTTCCTCAAGTTCCCAGTCACAGAATAAGATCAGATAAAGAATAAACGTCTTGAGTGTGATGATGCCCACGTGCTGAGAAAAAAGAATTGAAGTTAGTCGATGATTATGTCGATGATATAATAGAATAGTGGTGGTGATGATGATGACATAATATTGGTGATGATGATGATGATGATGATAGAATAGTGGTGATGATGATAGAATAGTGATGATGATGATGATGATGACAATATTGGTGATGATGATGATGATGATGATAGAATAGTGGTGACGAAGATGATATAATAGAATAGTGGTGATGATGATGATGATAGAATAGTGGTGATGATGATGATGATGATATAATATCGGTGATGATGATGATGATAGAATAGTGGTGATGATGATGATGATGATAGAATAGTGGTGATGATGATGATGATGATGATGATGATAATGATGACATAATAGTGGTGCACGTGGTGGTGGTGATGATGATGATGATGATATAATAGTGGTGACGATGATGATATAATAGTGGTGATGATGATAATGATAACGTAATAGTGGTGCACGTGGTGATGATGATGATGATTACATAACAAGTGAACAACGTGTCAAAGAATGTCTATGATCAACGAATGCAAACTTCTTTTCTTTCAAACTACTTACAGCGCCTGCACACTTGTGATTGTTAGGAGTTGGGCTCTCGGACATCATGCCATGTGAACACAAAACTTTGGATTTCAAAGCCTGATGCATAAAACAACAAAAAGCAAATAATTGTAAGCATTTCAATAAGTCGCTATCAAGAGAAGTCATCTCTGGTCACGTGTGGAATTTTACCAGCTGAACTTATTTATAGAAATTTATAAAATACCTGTTATGAATCTCGCGTTCTGATTGGTTGGGAGAGCGTACTTTATGAGAACACAGCACACACGCCCGCACTTTCTATTTTGACATTCGTATTCAAAATAATGGTCACGCTAAATTTGTATTTTTATATATATAAAAAAAAAAACGCTTGCTGTGCTGTATGTAGCTTTGGAGGACTTGGGGATCAGCACGAGAGAAGTGTTGAGATATATTACACCACACGACGTGCTTCTCCTAACACCTCTATTGTGTTTTGCCTACCACGCGTGCTCATAACTAGCGCGTGTTTTCTTTTTCTTCAGCAAATGGATGATTGCGCACGGGGACAGTGTTGGCCTATCAATCTGAAGGCTGGTAAATAGAGGATATTACATGGGTGCGCGGAGATACGAAAATTATCTTCGAGTGTTGAAAAGATCTCTCACGAGTGAGCGCAGCGAACGATAGAGAGATTTTCAACACAAGAAGATAAATTTCGTATCTCCAAGCGCCCATGTAATATTCTGTTTATTATATAATTATATAATATAATTATATGAGAATCATTCTGATGACTGATACCAGTAATTTAAAATGATACATTAAAAAGAGAAAAGTAGGATTAAGAGGGGAAATTAAAAAAAAACCAAAAAAAACCGCGGGAAATGACAGCGAGAAAAATGGGAAATAAAGGACAGCGAAAAAATAGAAGAAAGGGAAATGAATGAAATGAGGAGGTAAATAAAAGAGAGAAAGGAAAGAAAGATAAACAATAACATGCAACGTACCGGATTTACTAGGAACCTCGTGTAGTCGAACTCGTCCACCCCTTTGCAACTTTCCACGATAAACTCACTAGGGTCTCTCTGTGCGATGTGGCAATTACCCAGCAATCTCTCGCCTTTTCGTATCCTGAACTTTCCAGAATTGGACTCGAGGACGAAACTTTTACTATACGACAATATGAGGCATTGGTTAGTCATTGTACGCGTGAATAGATTACTATTAATAGACGTCGCTTCCGATAATATCTGTGTTTTGATTAGAGGGCAACTAACATTTGTAAGCTTGGAGGACTTTCTTGATTTCTGGTTTCGTTCAGTAGAAGTAGTGTAATAGGATATACTTTGTGGAGTTATTTTGACATGTTTTGACTTAAGAGTCGATAGCTGCACATTGATTGCCCCCCAGTCAGCCTTAAAGAGTCATGTGTTTGATAGTAAGAAAGTGCAATGTGCTGTTTTTTTACTGAGAAAAATCTCACAGTCGAAAGCGCTCGCTCTGCAAAGAACGGTCGGTTGAGTAGTGTATAAAATGGAATGAATAGAATAAACACTCACCGTGCTTTAGCAAAGTAAAGAGCGACAGGAGGGTGAATTCGTAACACCTGTAATCATAATCAAATACAACCATTTACAATGATTTATAGGAATAGCAGGGGAAGGGGTGGGAAGGGGGTTGACAGAGGTAAACGTGAATAGAGCAGTATTCGTGTGACGGTGAATAATTTTATGTGGTCGTGCAATGGCCGTGACGATACTATGTCTGAGCATTCTGATTGGATGACCAGTGAATTCGTGCGACGTGATTGGCTTGATCATCAAATGTCATATCACAATATAGAATAATAATAATAATAATAATGATAATAATAATAATAATAATATCACTTCAATTTCGTCCAGTGAGGTATCACTATCATAAATATGAATGGCCTCTCGTGGGAAAGGTCCACAATCGGACATGCGCAATGAAGCCACTATGCAATTGCTCACAATCTCGTTCCCAAAGCCTATATTCCTTAGTGCGCATGCTCAAGATTGTCTCATAACCTAGAGCTCCTAGATTCCCAGTAAGTGGAGCTCTGGGTACGAGATTTGACGATACACTAAATCTTACCTCCATAGTAAAAGCGTCCAGTTTCTTCATCTTTTTTAGAGTTTTTAGGTTCAACCCTATCGTCCCCAGGTGTGTCTTGATCTCCTGTCGAAGCTCGTCTTTTTCTTTTTCACTCATTATTGATATACGAGCAGCCGCTGACCTCATAGCTGCGCCTGTTCCGGGTCCAGCGTTAAAACTATGAAGGAAAATAAGGATTTTTGTCATGATGAGACGCTCAATAAAGAATTTGACCCAACACAAAATCAAGAAAAGGATTCTGAGATCATGATTAATTTTTAGTATTTAGTCCGACAAGCGGCCCTCTGGCGTTGGGGAGATTGGGGCGAATGAATTTCCTCGCCTCAATCCCCCAACAGCAGAGTCCAATACGCAGGCTAGAGCTATTTTAAACATCTTCCCTCAAAATCTTACTTTAACATCCATAATATCTCAAGCACAGCTTCCTCCTCGCTCAATCCATATTTCGCCGCTGTCTTGTAGATACGGTCGATGTTTGGCGAGTTAGCAATGGACGCCTGTAGATGTTCAAAGGCTCCTAATGCAATTCTGTGTTTTCCTTTTGGTTGTCCTTTACAGTCTTTTCTAAGTATAGAAGCAGCTGAACTGTTATTTAACTGTTCAATAATCGGTTTGCAATCATTCGAAAGAGAAGGAATTATGAAATAGCTGCTATAAATCTCGCATTCTTATTGGTTGGGAGCGCGTGCTTTAAGTTATGAGAGCAAACAGCGCGCGCGCGCCCTTGTATTTTATAAAAGAAATAAATAACTTTGCTAACTGTGCTGTGTGGAGTTATGAAGCACTTGGGGATTTGGAAGAACACTCGAGAAGTGTCGAGAAGCACTCCGCTACGCGTCTTGCTTCTCCGAACACTTCTCTCGTGTGTTTTTCCTATCCCCGCGCGCTTTATAACTTCACACAACACGAGCGCGCTATTTCTTCAATAACAAAAGACGTTGGATGATGTAACAAAAAAAGCGGTCATTTGAATTATACAAGAAACATGGCCACCATGTTGGATGATAACAAAGACATTGTCTCCATGCTGAATGATGTAACAAAAGACATGGCGGCCATGTTGGATCGCATAACAAAACGTTGGCCTCCATTAGTTAAAAACTCAAACAACGCAGAACGTAGACATTTTGATTAACGCAACAAAAATAGTAAAGCTTGGAACTGCGGAAAGTATTCCGGGTTGTGGAATTCATACGAAAATATCATTCAATTATTAAGAACCTACTTAGTTTTCTTCAAGACTTCAAAGCGCCAGTTTAAGAATGCTTCACCATCCAGTCTTATTCCCAAGAGGGTCTCGCTCATGATATCACTGGACAGTAACAGGATTCTCTCTTCCCATTCTTCTTGAGTTGCGGTGCCTTTCCCTAAAAGGAATAGAAAGAAAAACTAAATTATTAATTATTTGTATTCTTCTGAAAAAAATTATTCTTGTCTCTTCGTTCTTCGAGGAACAACTTTCCTCCCGTCCAAAACTTCAGGTTTGCACTTTATGTATCCTTTTCGCCACAAAAAAGCGTAACAGGTTTTGCAGTCCCCTGATAAGGCTAACGATAGATCGAACTGGAATTTAGAAGTTGATTTTTGCAGAGGGGGAAAAAATAAAAAAAACCCCGGAGAACTCTACTCAAAATTTAAATCTCGTATTTCTAGTCAAATTTACCTTCCTTAAAGTTCCATTTAATCAGATGTTCCGGCATGATGTCAAGGATCGTTGGTAAAAGCGTCTGCATCTTCATACTCCTCGCTATCTTGATGAGGAATTCTTTCTGTTTTATGTGCTGTTCACCATTAGTGAACATGGATGGTATGTAGCCATCCAGAAGATCTTTGTTGAATCGAAAATTGCCGAATCCTGGTTCTTTCTCGACCTGTACAATATATGTGTTATTATTGTTTGTGTTTTTGCGCCTGGGGGTAAGTGGGGCGAGAGAAGAAGGAGGAGAGTTTGAAGGAAGGGAAGTGGACGAAATAGGTAGGTATGGACGATATTCAAGAATACACCCCAGTAGCAACAACAATTGGTATCATTAGCAAAGATTATAACAGCGACGAAAAGGATAAAAACAGAAGACGACAAAGAGACAAGAAGACGAATAGGCCGGCCAACAAAGGAAAGAAGGGATGGATCCAGGATTTTTCTAGTGGAGGGGGGGGTGAATCATCCAGGATTTTCGTTTTAGGAGGGGGTGTACCTAGCCTTCTTCGCAGACGTTGTCCTTCGCAGACGTTAAAAGAAGCGTTGCGTGACGACCCTAACAACGTCTGCGAAGGAGGCTAGCCGGGTGCACCCTTTGCTTACAAAATCAAACACCAATAATACAATAAATATCAGCTCATCTAAGGAAAGGTGGGGGGGACCCCTGCACCCTCCACTAGATCCTCCCCTGGAAAGAAAAATAGAAGGTATAAAATACCACACGGCGACAAAAGCACACACGCAAAATATTTAAAGAATTTTCCAAGTGTCAGTCAATAATCGTACCTTGTTTGTATCGAACAGAGCCTTGATGCCTTTAAAGTCAATGACTGCGATGTAAGGAGCTCCGAAAAAGTTGCACCTGAATACGTTACTGTTGTAGAGATCGGACTGTTGTAAGAAGAATAGATGACCATTCTGTAGAAAGAAATATTGATTCTTTAGTTGGTAGGAACTCATCAATATAGCAATCACTATATACTTTATCACAAAGAGTCAGGTCAGTTACGCTCACCGTCAGGAATACATTCACGATCAACATCACGAACATATCCCGAAGACGTTCACGATCAACATCACGAACATATACCGAAGACGTTCACGATCAACATCACGGACGTGTTTATAATCACAGTCATTAATGCCGTCACGAAAACGTCCCGAAAACGTTCAAGATCAACATCACGAACACGTCAGTCCCGAGCAAGTTTACGATCACAGTCGCGAAATGTTCACGATCACCATCACGAAAACATCCCGAACACGATAATTTCACGATGATAACAATATAAATAAGTACACACCTTGACTAATTTAACGACTTGAAAGAGCTTGTGTCTGTGGGATCCTGGAATTGGACTCAAACCCTCGTCCAGTCCATTCATCAACACCCTCTGACTAAAATACAAGTATTCAGGCACAATTTAGACTCGTTTCGTTTAGAGTGCAAACAATATAACGTAACCGTGAAACTTTAGCAATACTAAATAGCACAATTTCATGCAAATTCCATTGTTTTCTTTTGTTTAATTAGCACTATTTTGTACTATTTAGTAATAAGTGTTTCACGAATTAATTGTTTGCTCTCTACTCCCTCTTTCGTTTACTCAAAAATTAGGCTAAAGGGAGAGGAGGGGAGTGGATGGGTGGGGAGGGAGGGGAACATTGTCTCAGAGTCTTTTTTTTTTTGACCTCAATGATCAAGTGGCATTCTTTCTAGCTTTGGCGAAGACTGTAATGTCTGCAAGGCCTGTAATAGACTGAAGCACCAAATTTTTGGATTGCGTAGCAAGACCTGAGGGGGTAGGGCTAAGGAGGGAGCTTAGAGGAAAAGGGCCCTTCCCTTAAACTCCGATTATGTACGCCGGACTATGCCCACTACCATGGCTCTCGATAAAGTAATTAATTAAAGGATTAGATCATTGTTTATTTAAAAGCTAAATACATGCTGAGGCAATTAATTGTCTGCATAGAACAAGTATAAAAAGGATGGAAATAAGTGATAAAACTCATGTCACTCACGATCTAAACCAAGTTTTGGTTCGACAACTTTCGTGTCGCACTGACTGTTTATCGATTGGTTTCTTCGTATTTGAAGTAATCGATACAGGTTCGAAAGTACCGAATGCGTAGGTGTATATGACTAACAAGACTGAACAAGAATATATCTTAAATATTTTCAAGATAAACATTTAAATTACAAATTCCAGGCGAAGAAC
This sequence comes from Actinia tenebrosa, assembly GCF_029948245.1. NCBI lineage: Eukaryota > Metazoa > Cnidaria > Anthozoa > Actiniaria > Actiniidae > Actinia > Actinia tenebrosa. The sequence continues at coordinate 1,834,795 of NW_028292586.1, read as the reverse complement.
TCAACCGGGCTACATAGATATAAAAAAGCTAAACGAACCAAGCAGTTGTGGCATGGTGTCAAACGATTAACAATACGACAATTTTTGCCTCAACTCGTTTTGTATTTGTTTGTTGCACTGAACAGAAAAGCGATTCGACAGGTCCTTACAGAATTCAAAATGTTTATCACGAATATTCTTTAGGTCTCTAAGTTCTCTAAGGTATATTTACAGCACAGTTACGGACTAATAGAACAATAAACTAATGACATTCCTTTACCTAGTACGTATGACTGGGGTAGTATAAAAAATCATCAAGTGTAACCCTTCTGACTATAACGCGAAAATTGCGGGGGAGAACGTTTTTGATGACAAAGACATAAACTATTTTTTTTGGATTGTAATGAAAAGTAAATGCTGTACTAATGGAAATAAAGATTTACTAAGCCGCATAAAAATAAGGTTAGAATGAAGACTAGATTGAAGTTAGTTATAAATGATCATAAAGCCAAACAAATGTAAAATTTTAGAGGCTTCTTATAAGGAAATATTTTACCCCGCGAACCTAAGCGTCGCTAAACGGAAAATCCAGCGAATTCGGAATATGTAAGAAAATATACCTAAACATAACTTTAATGTAAACAATTCAAGTGATAAAAATTAATTAACTAAAATATTACGTATATGTCACAATGGAACAAAAAAAAAACCAACAAACTAACCAAAAACCTCAAACATAACACTGGAAAAATAAAATTTGATAAATATATTGTCTTTGTTTAGAAGAATAGACTTAATCTATTCGATCTTGCTTGGCTGGTCATGATTGCCTTCACAGAGATGACGTGACTGTATTGCGCCTCCGCTAGCTCATCTAAATCGACAAGCAACTCAAATCACCCATAGATTTTCGAAGATTTTGCTAAATTTATAAATCGACTCCTAGATAGATTCAATATTTTGAATTTTTGACTATAAATATAGCTTTAAAATAACACGTGGTTCAGACGGTGTTGAGCTGCGTTGAAAAGACAAGTACTTCGATGTCAATCTTCGATAAAATTGACTTCGTAGTTCCAAAGTTCATCAACTTGTCTCAGCAAAACTTTGGCAACATATTCAAATTTCATGAAGTAGGTACTTCGCTCAATTAGTAAACGTTTCTATTCTAAGGTTTCTATTCAGGAAGCTTACTGTAATTTAATATATGAGTCATGGAATATTTTAGTAAATCGGAAATATATTCGGATCGCCTACCTCGATAGTCCTCGCTCCAACCATCTTCCTTGCTTCGCTTTAGAGTTCTTCTTTTTAGCGTCCGCGGCCGGAGCAACACGACCCGACTCCAAAGTTGCGGTTTTTTTATTTCCAAACATCAAGTTTGAGCTTCACGAAAGCCTTGTGTACAAGAGAATGAATGTTTTGAACGTATCGCTTCTCGAGGTATATAACATTGACACGGATCATTTGATTTGGAGTTGATTGATTGATTGATTGTTCAACGACACTTTGTTAGTTACCGTTGCTATGCAGTGTCAAAAATACACTCGATTTCACAAGAAACGTGCAATAATGAAAATGATACAAAATAAAAAATGGTAAAACTTAAAAATTCAAACTTCTTGTAAAAAAACTTTAACGTTTGGGATTTGTTTACTAGCACTTGATTTACGAAATTTTCAGAATTTTATTACTGTCTTCGTTCGGGAATTTAGACTGCAGACAGCTGTTTCTTAATAGAGCACTTGGAGTTTGAAGTGATATATTTTACATCATTGATCTGTTATAATACGGGCGGAATGCGTCACGCAAGACAGAAATAAAGTATTATGAGTAGTGCGTTACGACCAATCAGCTGGAGCTAATCAGCTGACTAAGATGTTCGTCAAACTTTCCAAGTACTATATGCATGTTCCTTTTCTATGGCTGTTTGTATAAAAACATAAAAAAATCAGGTCTCTGGCAATGCGAAATGTAATTTCCTATTGTCGTAGGATCACCCACCAAAGGTTCATCACTAGGAGCGTTATTTTGCCAATATAGGCTGTTTCGTTGAGAATTGGGATCCTTCGTCTGCATATACCGCAAACCTATTGTAATTTTTGCTAACTTAGAGTATTTCGATGTTTCTATTGAATTGATTACGTAATCTGTATCCGGTGCCTGCGGAGGAAGCCGGGAATTTGTAATCAGGACTCCCGCTAAGGATCCCTGGCTTGAGACTCCTAAAATGATTAGATCGCATGACTAAACGAGGAGGGGCATGTGAATAGAAAGCGTTGCTTGCTTGATTTATTTATATATTTACATAACTTTATCCATGACAATCATCTAAGTTCCTAAGCAGTTATGGAAGGGGTAAGCACAACAGAGCTTTGGATCCAAATTAAGTGCACCCCAACAAAAAAATGAAATTATAAAAGCAACAACCAAATACGAATAATGATAAACTCTAAGTGAATAAATCGAGTGAAGACATCAGTACTGTAGATCTAGGATTTTGTAATCATAATCATTAGTAGTTCATTAAAGTTCATTGTTTTTGATTATTCTTCGAAGTAGAATGGATACAGACTAGTTAAATTATAAATTTTTGGAGAGGATATCACGTGTTGAGCAGCACTTTGGACAGATTGATGACATCAACATGCTCGGCCACAGCAGAGACGTAGTTGCCTAACATTCTTCCTGAACTGATTGCCTGAAGAGGTGAGGATTGATATAGGCCTCGCTACATCTTGGAGTGGATCAAGAGATTTTTTTGTATAGTTGTAAGATAAAAGGAGTTTTATTGTTCAATACTGAAGAAGAAGGAAGAATTGATCGTATAACTGAGGAAATTGAGCGAGATTTTTCCCTTGTCCATTACTGAAGGTGTCGTTATGATGCGCTTGAACCATCACTCCTTTCCTTGCTGAATGTCGATTCATTTACCATAGCCATAAAATAGAATACTATGATAATATAAAAAATGTACTGCTCAGGGGCAGATCCAGTAATTTTAGAAGGGGGGGGGGGGGGGGGGATTACGAATGTTACCAGGAACGCGAGAAAAAGGGGGGTGACTGTTAGTAACGAAATACTGATAAGTTTGAGCAAAAGTTGTAAGAACAAATGTTACCAGGAACTCGAGAACAAGCCGGGGGGTGACTGTTAGTAACGAAATACTGATAAGTTTGAGCAAATGTTGTAAGAACAAATGTTACCAGGAACTCGAGGAAAAGGAGGGTGACTGTTACTAACAATATACTGAGAAATTTGAGCAAAAGGGTTACTAGTCACTAGTCACCCCTTTTACCATCCCTGGATCCACCACTGCTGCTAGACCTTTTGCAAATTCGCTTGAGTGACCCAAAGAAATGGCTGCAAGGCGAGGTTGTACTTGATAATATACAGTAAATGTATGAACACATCAAGTCCAACCTGGACTTGAAGCCAGTATCATGGTCACTCGATCAAGCGAATTGGCAAAACATCTCTATTGTTAAATGTTCTTTGAGTGGAACCCCGGTACTTGTTTGATTCCGGTTAGTTAGGGCACGTATATGTATTTAAGTGACGTATATTCAGTCTAAATGCGTAGTATTTGGACGAAAATAGACTAATATGTTGAGTTTAAGGATATGGAAGCAAAATAAATCGAGTGATGGTTAAAGGAAAATTGAAATACTGAATATAGTTCGCAAGCTAGATCTTTTGTTTGACTAGTTAATCTAAAGAAAAATCTGAAAGACGAAAAAAATAAAAGCAAGGAAAGAAATGAAAAGTAGACACGCCTATGCTACTATGCAACATTAATGTTCTTACTCAGTCTGCGATGCATAGACAAGACCCGTGTTGTCCCTTAAATTTAAGGAGGTTGATGAAAAGTTAAGGGTAGGAGAAGTTGGTTGGTGGGTTACCTTAAGAATAGAGCTACTAGTGAAAATGCTCAGACCACGTGCTTTCCCGCCCCCATAATAATTTAAAGAATGTTATCGCATTTAAAAGTAAAATGCAAGAAAGAATTATAGGAAAGGAAATAAAAACTATTATGAAAATCCAAATAGTTAAAAAAAACTATAATAGTTTGGGTATTGCATAGCAAACTTTTTAAAGAAACTGTAACTTTTTGAAGCTGGTCGTTACTAGAGTGCAAACAATATAACCGTGAAACTTTAGTAATACTAAATAGCACAATTTCATGGAAATTCCATTGTTTTCTATTGTTTAATGAGCATCATTTTGTACTATTTAGTAATTAGTGTTTTACGGATTAATTGTTTGCGCTCTACTGTAACCATTTATTAACAATAAATAGCTTTTAAAATTTTTACCTTAATTTTCGGTCTCCGTCTTTAAATCTCTTGAAAACACATTTGAAAGCCGCTTCAAAGCAACTCATCATTTTGCTGTTTGATGTCCTTATTATCCAAGCTAGATAATGTTATAATGTCAGGTCGTTAGCGGGGATTACTTTATATCTATACGGACACGGAAGAGTGGATTTATTTGAACTATGATATCCACAAACTTACGCGAGCTAGAAGCAAGATCTCAGCAAATGACGTAAGTCTTGTGCTTGTGGCTTAAGACAGGATGTTGATTACGACACAAAAGTCACTAAAAATTGTGCTCCAAATTGTCTATTAAAATTGTCCGAAAAATCGTCTTGCCTCGAGAAAAAGTAAAAAAGAAGGCGCTAGAATCTCTAGAACGCTGTAGAGACAAACAAGAATGCCCTTCAATTTTCGATATTGTCGTAACGGGTTTTGGTGAATGGTTACGCCGTTTTTTGCATTCCTTCATCGATATTTTTAGGAAGTTGAAATAAATTTATATTTTGGGATTAGTTTCGTATACTGTCATAAGATCGCAAGACTGAAATAGAAACGCCCTCCAGTTATCTGCAACCATTTTTGTACATATAGGAAAGATATTTTAGGACAAGTTGTCAAACGTTCTTTGTCAGTTTTAATCATTCCCTTTAAGCAAAGAGCTGAACTGTTTTTTTTTTTTTTGCAAATTCCTTTTCCGCGTTTTCGTCCATGCATCAAGAGTTCTGCGCTGCACCTCTAAGACCATACTGGTCAAAAAGAGGGATCATGGTTCGTAAAAATTGCTATATTTTGGTATTTTTGATTTGGAATTAGCTTAACGCTATTTGCACTTGAATATTTAATGAATATTGTGCTTGATAAGAAAAATACAATCAAAATATAGAAATTTTTACAACAACCCACTTTTTGACTTCTAGAGCATGCGCTGAGAGCCATGAGAGCAGTAGCTCGGAACTCTTGGTTGCATGTATTGTCGTGGCAATGACTGCTTCGCATAGCCGAGCTAAAACTAGAAGTATATAATCCCATCTCTGTGCACAGACGCGCATCCACCTACCTTACTAAATATCTTAGTTCATTAAAAGCGACATATTCGCGATATCAATATAACAGAAACGTCTAGAAATATTTCTTCCTCTTGAGCTAATGATTTATTTTTAGCTCTCATTTTATTTCATCTCTTTCATTTTTTGTTTATTCCGAATTCGTCTGTATTTAGATTGTTTTTATGTCATAAGGAAGAAATAAGTTTTTTAGCTTCAGTTGGTGCTGAAAAGGATGGGAAGCCAGAACTATAGTCACGTATCGCAAGAGTGCTTTTGTCGTCGAATGGAATATCTTTTTCTTAGTTTATTTTAAATAATTTTTATTAGTTTTTTTTTCAGTTGGCGCTGAAAAGGATGGGATGCCAGGACTATAGTCACGTATCGCAAAACAAGAGTGTTTTTGTCATTGAATGCAGTAGATAATTGGATTTTATCTCTCAAATACATTGATTACTAATAGGTTGCTATCAATAGACGTCACTTCCGGTAGTAGCTCTTTTTTAATGGCTTGTAGAATCCTGGAGGTTGTTTTGATCTCTTGTTTTTTGGTTTGACGTCGTGAAAATAGTCAAATACAATAGTTTGCAGGACTTATTTTGATATGTTTTGACTTAGCATCCGCTAGTTGCCCCCAAGTCAACCGCTTGTTTGCCCCCCAGTCAACTCCAAAAAGTCACGTGATTGATAGTAAGCAATATTATCTCGATATTTTATAAATATTTCTTTCTCGAATTTGTAGAAGAACGATAAAGTGCTGCTGAAGAAATATTTATATTTTACAACCTCCACTCCACGTACGAGGGGTAATTTTAGCCGGTATTCTTATATTTATCAAAACTTAAAACAAGCAACAAGAACAAGGAATAAAAAGAAAACGAAGAAACAAAAGGAGAAAAGCAACTAATGCCATCTTGTAACTGAAAACAAAAAGTATTTTAATAATTATTCTTTCCGTGGTTTAAAACAGTGCGTTTCTCTCTTTAGTGAGTTGATCTGAACTTTATTGCAGTTTGTCTATTGATACACTAATTGCACCTTGAAATATTTGACTGATATAGATAGTTTTACATTATAATTAAGTTTATGAGCAAACACATGAATTTACCACCAAAGTAACCACTAACAGATACAAGTTATAACCACTAACATATCAGTGCGTCACAACTAAACCACAGCTCGCCACTATCATTAGTCTTCTAGTCGACCCCGAAATAGACCTCAATAGACCTCAAGGTTGCGTGTGCATCCAAGTTGACGGACCACAAAATCGAAAACCGCAGATTCAGTAAAATTGAGAAGCCAATTTTATGTTCGATGTGATATAAAGAGGAAAATAATCAATTTATGACTTCTCAGGTGTAGAAATTTTCATAGAAATGTATGATAATTCTCATTATAAGGTCCTGTTCTGGTATCGTGGCCCGTCAAGTTCCTTAAAGCAACCTTGAGAAAACGACCAATACTCCTGTTTTGCATGTCGAAAAGTCATAAATTTTGTTCTCAAGTAATTTTTCCAGTTTGGCGTTAAAGAAAAAAGACCGTTTTGGAGGGACCGGAAGTGTTTTAAAATGCCAGACTTCCTGATGACGTCATATCAATTGATGCAAACCCTTTGGACGTCAAAGACAGGCGTCTTCTGGATAATTCAATGTAATATAAATATAATCTTAGTATTTATTAGATAGATTATATACTATACTACTTTGACGTCATCTAAAATGGCGTTTTCTGGGTAAATGTAAGATAAGTATAATCTTAGTATTAGCTATTTTATAACAAATTTTAGATAAAAATAAATAAAAATAAAAAAACTGGACACTTGAAGGATATATTTTATAATTGGCTTAAGTTCAAAACTCATTTTATATTCTCGTGCTTATTAGGTAGATTTATAGTAAAATTTGTAATCATTTTTTTATTTTTTTAATTGTAAATATTTTCTTTCATTAGGCCCTAATGAAAAGTTATCTCCCTAGTAAGATATTATTATCATTATTACTATTATATAATTTCTCTGCCAGCAGGGTAGAGTGCAAACAATATATCCGTGAAACACTAATTACTAAATTGTTCAAAATAGTGCTAATGAAACAATAGAAAATAATAGAATTAGCATAAAAGTGTGAGTTAGCATTACTAATATTTCACGATATTGTTTGCACTCTATAAGTGATTTTCAAAAACCTGTGAAATAGATATCATTAATTGGCGTGTAATAGTGAAATGACAACAAAAGGACACAATGCAATTAGGGTCTACTAATTTGTTTTAGGCTGGTGTTTATTTCAAGAGTTTATAAAAACCACTCAATCATTACTATGATTAAAATAATAATAATTATTATTATTATCATTAAAGTATTTTTCAAGTTGCAGTTCACAGTCCAGACCCAAGGTGCTCACATTCAACTTTCATATCATATGAAAATTATCTTTATTGAATCATAAGCTCCGGCATTCAACATTATGCGGACCTAAATTTGTCATAATACTGTATTACAATATTCTTCTTTTACACTGATAAAGTGCTACTGGAATTCAGGATCTAAAAAGTTTGTATCTTCTTCTTATACAGAGTCTGACATACATGTATCATTTCTCTATGTTATATTTACATCAATGTAGTCTACCCAAAATTGTATAAAATGTAGTTGGGTTGAAAAGGTTCAATCATTGAAGCTTAGAATGAAGAGTGATCTGTGTAAATATTTATTGAAGTTTTGCAGAATTTGAACATATTGATTCAAGTTATGGAACAAAACATTTGGTCACTCTTTATGTGTGTGTCTGTATGCAAACACTATTCAAATGCTCATGAAATTGTCTACCCTAAGTACCCCTTGATCTTAGCTTTGACTTTGACCATTTAATTAACCTTTTGAGCCAACAACGCTTTTTCAATATACTAGTTTTATATTAGCTAGTTGGTAGTTTAAATAAGACTTAACCTTTCGACTTGTGAAATCAACATTAGTCTAACACTGAGATACTCGTAGACAATAATACAATATAAGACTACCAATAATACAATATATATAGTTTGCTCTCTTTTCCTATGAGATGTAATGATGGAACTCATTCCATCAATAACAGCTGTTTTAGGCTTTAATAAAATTCTGATGTTTGGCTTGAAAAAAAGCTTAAAGTTTATTTTATATTCATTATTTTTATATTGCAGTTTTCAATGTTACACGAACTCAATAGCTACATGCTTGACTCTGAAGTTTGGGTTTTCTCTTCCATGAACTAAAATTGTGTAGTTTCAGAAATTATTCATACCTCCCTCCCTCAACACACAAACAGAGGAATTTTGAATTTCCGAGGGGTAGGGGTGTCAGATGAGAAAGAACAAAATTACAAAATTGCTTTGTATGGAAGAAAATTGGAATTCCAGGGTAGATTTTTAAGAAAAATCCTCCGTCGGGGTATGGATAATTTCTGGAACAACACTTGATCAGTCAAGATTTTTGACTAGCAGCAGTGAAAAACCAAACTCAATGGGAAACTAGGAACTACTGAATTTGCATAATATTGGATATTGCAGTGAGAGATGCATGCATTTTCTCATTATGCTGATAATTTCTATATTATTACATGCATTCTGTTGAAGTCTATATAAAAATGAAAAACCTAAGTATTCAACATCACATGGACAGTCAACTTATGCCCATCTATCTCTCTGTCGTAAAAGGATCTCCCATTTCTGTACTCGGCAAGAGCAGAGAAACTTATATACATTACAGATAAGCCCTTGATCAAATGGATTGTCATCCTCACTCAATGTCTTTAAGTATGAAATCCTCGATCTTGACATGTACTCCCATGTTGTCTGTGCCGTAACCATTAGATAGGTATGACAGCAAAAGAGCATAAAGACAACTATGCCGCCAAGGACTAGAATGATTAGGGCAACAATATATAATGAATTGGTCATAGCCCAGTCATACCATGATTTTTCATGGACCAATGCAAACCTGGGAAATTGAAAAAAGGAATAAATGAACAAATGGGAATTCGAAGAGATTGGTAAGCTACAGTACACATAAACTACTTGGGGTTACTCCCTTTGTTCAAGTGATAGGGGAGATCAGCAGTCCTTTTAGGGTTTACTCAAAAGTGGAATACCAACTGCTTTCCTGCCACTTGGACAGTAACCTTTATACTTCACTTACAGCGCTTTATTAGTGCATGGTTTGCTCAGAACCTCTCTGAAAATTACTGACAAAATGAAAGTGTATTTCTGGAGCAAACCAGCTTTGCAACAACAATTATCACTATCACCATCATCAAAGCCACCACCACCACCACCACCACCCACCATCATTTTGTATTTTTTGCAATATTGCTTCTGACTATCAGTTTCTGAGGGTACTCTGAGAACTACAGTACATATCTCTTTCACTGTGTGGGTTCCCTGTGTTAGGTTTGTTATTCCCATGCTTCAGATAATGTCATTATACTTTTAGACAAATATTGTGCAGTACATGAATACCACCAAAAAAAGATATTTCTTACCATATGATATACAAGGACCATCCAATAATAATGATTTGAGTCAAGAGAAAACACCAAAAAAACTTATGATTTCTTTCACCAACACAGGTGCCTAGCCAAGGGCAGTGATGGTCATATCGACGCACACATTTCCCACAATCCTCACAATGTTTTGCTCTTAAAGGTTGCATTAATGAACAGTATCCACATCTGCGTAGTCTACTTCCAAATGGTGGACTAGCAAGAATTTTACAGGATTCTTCAGCATCTTCGTCTGATTGGCTATCATTTTCTATTTCTGCTTCAGCTTTCTGAGACATGAATGAAAGGAAAACTAATCAAATGTCATAATTTCTTACAAAAAAAATATTTCTCACCAGATCCATATTCAATATATCGTAGAACTCGATCCAGTGCTTTCAAAATCTACTTGACACAACCCGGCAAATAAATGACAAAAAATAATTATAAATCAATAATAAAGGATCTTGTCTTGTCCACTACTTTTAAATACAATAAAATTCGCCGACTTCTTTATATAATTCATGAGCAACGGATTTCAAGTTTAGGATTTTGGTCGCGAATATCAAAGAAACCTTTCATTTCTGACGGGCAAGAAACCTAAGACTTCCGTGTCTAAAAATAATATCATCGTAGTGACCCCTTTACAATTAGATTCCAATTGATGAAAGTAACGTTTTGACAAAAAGAATAGGAAATCTGTTAAGTAGATTGAAGCCTTACCTCGTATGCAACTAAAATACTATTTTGGTTTCTAATTTCTAAGTAACCAGGATCAATGAAGCTTGCTACAAAATAGAAAATAAAACCAACAAAGACCAATCCGAGGAAAGAAGAAACGTAGAACCATCGTCCTTCGAAGACCGAACGCCGTAACTCTGCGAACAAAAAGAGACATTTTTATCAATCAAGTTATTGTTTAAGGAAAACTTGTGGTCAAATGGATTGTTACTTACCTGTGTCTTTAAGAAGTAAGATTAAAACGACTCCTATTGTGATGAAGACGTGGACTATCCGAGAGACAAATCTTTCTTGCCAGTGTTTGGCTGCCATGTTTACATGACCGTCTTTTTGTTACGAGGAATCGAACACGGACACTTGACTGGGTTCCAGTCTATCTGCTTCGAAACTACCGTGGGGGGAGGGGATGGGATAGAATGAAAATTCATACAAGAAAAATAAATTTGTAAGCGACTTCAATATTGTTAGGGACATTTCAAAAACTTTGAAATATGAAAACGATAAGATGGAAAAGTGTTCCTATGCTCCCCTCCCTTTTCCCCCAGAATACAATATTTATGTGAAGATGAGGAAATAACTTCAAATTTTAATGATACCCTAAAGGCAACCTCTGGGCTGTTCAAAGTCAGGGAACAAGTAATTCACAGATGGAATCAGAATTTAGGTGCAGAGGAAAACCGTTAAATAAGAGTTACTGAGTAAAATTCGCATTTGCGAAAACGAAAAAATAAAACACAACAGTGACGTATAAGAGTAAATAAGTATACATAAATAAATTCAACATTTTACTAAAACATGCAGGTGTTTTCAATATTAACATGTTTTTACATAAAAGCTAACTATTTACCTCCACCTCATAAACATTCCATTTACATCTTCATAATCTCTTTTTACGAAATTAAAACAAATTTTGCCCTGCCTTATTAAAGCTATTGTGTCTATGCATTATGTTGTTAAGGCTGACTTTGGGCCTTCCCTTTTAGAATTTCCTGGATTAGGACTAGGATTGGGCCTTCGCATAAGATATCTTGCATTCTGTAGCTGAATTATGTTGAGTTACTTAGGGTATTAGCTATCTTTGATGTTGTTTCTTCAGATGCTATCCATATTAGTCCATCATCGTCCAGGTTGCACACCTCTTCATTATGATCATCCCCATCATCAATTTTTGCACCCTGCCAGCTTAGCCTAAAATGACAGAAGTCCTCATCATTGTCATCATCATAATCATTCTCTGCATCTTTATCCCCAGTTAGTGTATTTTCAGATTCTATGTCCTTTGTTCCATCCCAATACTGACAGGTGTCATTATTACCAACAGTATTCCAACAAACATCACTGGTATAATGAACAATTTTAGTATCAGAGTCGTCCAGATCTGAATCCCAGTTCTCAGTTGGCTCATTGATATTATGTTCTGTCGGTGATATATTTAAGGGGTTTATCTTATTATCTTCATCATCATCAATATTCCAATCAAGGCTGTCTTCACTTTCATCAGACTCCCACATAGGACGACACCATATAATAGAGTCCCCATCTTCTGTTAATTTAAATCTGGAAGACTCAAGAACAGACCTAGAGGGTAAAATATGAGTTGGTTAATTGATTGAGGAGATGAAAGGGAAGGATGGATAAAAGGATGGGCAGGTGGATGGGTGAATGTATGAGTAGGAAGGTTAAATGGATGGATGGAAGAATGGATGGATGGAATGGAGGGAATAGTGGATGGATGAATATCATAGTGAAAGGATGGGACAAATGTTAAAGAATGGATGACTGGTTGGATTCGACAAATTAATGGGTAGATGCAATGATACATGATTAAAGTGCTTATCAATGGTACTAGTCAACCATTCATTTATGATGATGCATAAATTTTAAAGCAAGCCATTCCCAGTGGCCAATTGCCGTTTGAATAGCCATGATATGGTCAATAAATTAACCATTCATTTAAAAGTTGGGTCAGTATCAGATTATATTTTGAACCAATTGTCAACACTGTACTTGCTTGGCTTCTTGCTTTAAGAATGGCCCATTCTTCAAAATGCACCCCTACAATGCACCCCAAAATGTACTCTACTCAAAACAATTTACTTTAATTTCTCCATGGTACCACATAGCTTCTGTAATCCTCGCATTTCAAGCAAACGTTTTAATTCAAAAGATTTTGGTGAATCGTCATCAACTATAGGTTCATCCTCCTCTTCTTCATACTCATTTGGCTGAGACAAAAGCCATAAAAGTCTTTCCACTTCATATAGAATTTTCTGTTCTTCTGTGATTGTACATTTTCTGTATGGATATTCCACTTCTTTGATCTGAGAACAATATTTGAACATGAAATTACTTTTCATGATTATACATTAGAGGGTAATAGTAAAGACATGTCCCTTGGGAACCCTGGGGTAAGAGTAATTAAGTTAATTTATTTTACTTGCAATTGCCCAGTTCTCAGATCCAGGGGTTCATGTATTAAGTGTTTGAAGGTAATAATAATAACAATAATCAACATCATCATCATCATCATCATCATCATCAAATTTATTTAACGAGGGTAAACATTGAACAGTATGTCAACTGTCTAATAATAGTGGCCATCATACCTAAAAACTAAAAAAAACAATACAATACAATAATGACTACACTATATCAAAACTAAAAGAGACATTAAGAGAAAGGTGCTCCTTTTTCCCCCCTCAGACTATCAGTGCTCCTTATAGGGGTGTTTAAAGCCAAAGCTACACAGACGGAGAGAAGTGAAACAGACATGGAGATACTGAGGAATTGAAACATGGACCTCTAGCTCTAAAGGCTGCACAATAACTAAGTGAGCTATGCCTGCCTGGTAAAAAATGAGTGGTCCCTAATCAGATTAAAAAAACACAATACATACCAGTTGATAAGGTTGACCAAATGATTGTTCTTCCTTAGGGATACATATGGAGTCATTCTTCTCAAATAAAGCCATTTGAGAGCAGCATCCCAGATGCTCTGTTCCTATTGGTCCATTGCCAATGCCTTGGAAGGACACAGTATATCCATATTTGTTTGCCTGAATTGTAGCCCTGTAAGGAGATCATTAAATTTGATCAGGTATATTACCTATAGTGAATCATGGGTCAAAAGATAATCTGCATCATGATAGTGTAGTTCTTGAAAACATGGAAACAGTCTGACAGGAAGGATTTATGTACATGTAAGGGTTCTTTACTTAAAGGAAATTTGCAGGTTTGGAGAAAACCCTACCAGAAGCACAGGGGGAGTAGGGGTTAGAGCTGCTGACCTCTCACTAATGTGAATCAGGTTTGAGTCCTGCCAAGCTTGGTGTTGTGTGTGAGTAGAGTTGCTCGTTGTTTCTCTATTGTGCTTCAAGGGTTTTTCTCCAGTCTCTGATTTTTCCTCCCTCCACAAAAATCAACTCTTACATTCCAATTGGAATTTCAGTGAATAAAGAGCCATTCTGTAGAAATGCCACTTTTAAACCTTTTCCCCCTTGTACTGACAGTGCATGGAAAGTAAAAAGCTCACCATTCTTCAAACTCTTCTCTTGTCCACTCAAACTTGTGGTCCCAGTGACGAAAGCCCTCCAAGTTTGGAAACAAGACGTTGAAATCAGCATTAGGAGTTGTCACTATGGCAACCTTGGGTGACAGCTGACCAAACAATACTTTTGGCATTGCTTCAAGGTGTTCAGGAACAAGATGTTCAATGCTAATAATTTATGATGAATATTTCAATAATAAATTTGTAACGTCTGCCTGTGACATCATACAATAAATGTCTGACATCAAAACATATAGTAAAATCTTTTGTCTGAGATGACAAGGCATGAATGGTAGTGTTGTGGTTGCCCATGTACATTGTACTCATCAAACAGATCAGAGTAATTTCACTTTTAATGAATCCCTATCCTTATCATACACTGATAAACCGGTACCGATAAACCTACTAAACTCTCAAACTCTAAATCTCAAACAAGTCCTAAATCAAATCGTGACATTCCTTATATATCATGACTCACGTGAACCTTAGTAACACTAGTCTTAATTGACTAACACAATTTGTCAAGTGTCTTTAAAAAATTATTTTAAAATTTAGATCCTGGGGGTAGTGGGGAGGGGGGGGGGGTAGCATTAATCAGGATCCTCTCCATTGGAAGAGCCATCAAGGTGTCAATACATATATACTATATGCAAATGCACTTGTATTGGTATTTGAAATTAAAAGCTTTAGAACACACTTACATTTCAACACATGATATCAAATCAAAATTACAGAATCTATCATCAGCTTGAGAAATAGAACCTGAAAATGAGTACAGTATTGCATTACCATGATTGCCAATAATGTTGTGGATTATGATCTGAGCTGGCTACTTGAAAGAAATAAAATCATTATCATATCATCATTATTCTCATCATCACCACCACCTCAACGACCTACCACCATCATCATCCTCATTACCCACTCCCATCATTATCACCACCATCACCACCACCCACCACCATCATCATTACCATCACATCATTATCACCACCATCACTACAATCGTCACCGCCAACATCACTACAACCGTCACCATCACCACCCACCACCATCATCATCCTCATTACCACTCCCATCATTATCACCACAATCACCACCACCTACCACCATCATCATCCTCATTGCCACTAACATCATTATCACCACCATCACCAACTGACAACCACCCACCACCATCGTCATTTTATTCAATTTTTAAAACTAGGCAAAATTAGGCATTAGATAACCCATTATAAGTCTAAGTTTTTGGTTTAATTTAAAAAAAAGCCATTTCAGACCACCAAATAATATCAACTAGTAATCATCAACTAGTCATAATGTACTACTGAATTTGATGAATGGAAGCCAAAAGCTCAAATAAGCTGTTTCCTAAATGACTTAAGATTAAGAAAATGGGTGTAGAATGGGTGCTTTACCATGGTTAGTATAAAGGAGATTTTCATTACCTTGAAGCGTGGTGACAGTGAATGGAACTTCTTTTGGATGCAGGTAGTCGTATATCAGAGGTTCAATCCTAAATTTACTTTGTTGTAATAAATCTCCATCAATATCTACACCAACTAGGTGTTCTATTTTGGCTTCATTGCTTATAAGAAACCTTAGTAGTTTACACTCTGCACATCCAAAATCCAGAACCTGAAATTAAACCATTAACTTATATAAACACAAGACAAAAAATAAATATTGTTGAACTGCATAGCACTTGAGTGAACCAAGTTCCTCCGTTGTGCAAGAGGTTGTGGTACAAGCATTTACCTGACTAGCACTTAGGGTCTTAAAATAACTGAGGAGAAGGTGCTGCCTTTATAATTACATTTACAAATGGTTAGACCTTCACATGGCTCAAATGACCATGTTAATGTTCGGCATGTACTTGGATATGCCGAAAGAATGGGAGGGAGAGACTAAAACACATTCACCCTGCATTGCATCTGAACTAAATCCTGGTCAAGTTAAAATGGGTTTATAGATGCATAGCAGACAATAGGGAGTTCACCCTATTAATATGGTTGGTATCCCTGTGGTAAGTGTTAAAGATGTCTACCCACCTTCTTAGCATTGTATTTTTGAACCATTTGAAAAACAATACCATATCTTTGACGGTAGACTGGTGGATCAAAAGATATCCCTGGTGGCTCATGTTCACTGTGACTTTCTTTGCTCTCTTCAATCTCTTGATTTTCCCCCAGGTCTTTCTGGCCTGAACCATGGTCTGGGAGATTACTCATGCCAGGGAGATTTTAACATTCACTTGTTTTAATATCTAAATTAAAACATCAGTTATTTGATATCCTATCTTTACTGACACCTTCTTTCATACTTCTCGCCATATACCTTCCATTTTTTTTCCTTTATATCTTTATATTTGTGTAAGCTTCCCCAGTTGCAGATAAATGTTGTTTGGGCTCTAGCTGTTTATAAATTTGTGAAAGAGCACAAGGCGTACGAAGATTCCTCGAGTAGTTGCCGAAACTGGGTTGCCTGTGGTGCCGATCCCTTTTGGGGTAGGGTGAGGCTTAATGTGGCGGTGTGTAAAGGGACTGGGCTCTAATATTACACCACAGCAAGAAAGTTGTTATTTATAGAACTTTTCGTAAGAATTGCGCGCTGAAAAAGGTATATAAATCAAAAGCTTACTGATTTCATTCATTACTAGTATAGCTTAATACCTACCAAGCATTTTTGTAATTATTTATTTTCTATACTACCTTTAATATTATATTCCTTTTGCAAATGTCAGGTTCAAGTTCGACAGAGAACGAAGTTGATCAAGAACTTCCCGAAGAAAGAGTTCCCTCACCATGCAGAGCTAAATCAAACAGACGACGAAAAGATGCGAAGAAAGATAAGGATTTGGAGAGACTCTTAACAGAGTTGCTTTACGACTCTGGATATTCTCATGAGAGTAATTCAAGCAATCATAGTTTCCACTTCGAACAAGAAGACGACAGTGACTGCGATGATGAGTTGTTCGCGCAAATGGACAACCTCGAGGAATATCCTTCAGAGTTGGATTTCTCTGACTGGAAGAACGGGAAAATCTGTCGTAGAAGAGGAAATCTGCCACAACGAAAAGTCTTGCATTCAAGACATTATTCAAGAAAGAACTCTAACTTAGCTACTTCAGATAAAGTAAACTACACCAAGAGTGAAAGTAAGGAGAGCTTGATTTGCTATTGGAACAAGAAACTGAAGGGCTCGGAGGTGCACCTGCTAAAACGAGATCTCAGAAAGGCTGCAAAGAAGGTTACAGAACTCGAATTAAAAAAGAACAACGTAGAGAAACGATTAATTGTTAAAAGGACTCCCAGAAGAGGGACTGTTCGGCCCAATGCACTGATACCTATACAGCCCAGAGGGCCTACCAGAGCAAGAAGAAATATTTATGATCACAATCAATTTGTTTTGAGAAACGATAATGCTGATAAGCTCGGAAGTGAACATTTTGTGTTGACTCTCATTTCTCTTCAAGATAGAGAAATCACCCCAGAAGATTTTGACCTTCTTCTACAACTGGACTCATTTGTGGAAGTCAAGACTGTACCAAAAGCTGTAATAGACCGAATGAAAACTGAAAAAGTGGAAAATGAAATGGAAAATCCATGTATGATTTGCATGGAGGAGTATGAAATGGGAGAAACTCTTAAGTATTTGAAATGTGGACATTTTTTTCATAGTTCTTGTATTAGGACTTGGCTCACTGTAAATTCTGATAAATGTCCCTTGGATGGTCAAGAAGTTAGATAATAAAATTTATCTGCAAAGATATTTTGAATATTTGTAAAAGTTATAATTTTTGATAGGTTTAATAAAATATAGTTATTAATTTTTAAAGAGTGGTATTACTATAATCTTTTTTTAGTCACCTTGATCACGGGAGAGTTTCTTTATTTTTTCTTGGTGCGGTAAGAGATTTAACCTGTAGGGTGGGGTAGTTGGCCTTTATTACTCTTTACTGATTTTTATTTTATTTTTTAATTTTTGAAAGAAAAAAAAAATTGAGATGTGTTGTAAAATCAAGTTCACTCGATCTTGAAGTAAACGTGAATGGTCAGGGAAGCCACTTTATATTGAAACATTCTCATTCTTGTCCTATAACTTTTTTCTCGTTCAGTTTTGGTTCTGTTGTGTTCTCAGGGGCTGAAACTTTTTATGTACACAAAATTTCAAAGACTTACTGACTGACATCATACCTGTCTTATTGACCAGCACCCCTGGCCAGTACCAAGACTACCAAGTCTGTCTCTGATAGTCTAGGATACATATTTGAAGCCTGAAGTGATCAGAAGATGTCAAAACGAGAGTACAAAGAAGATGTTTCTTTACTTTGTTGACCTTAAGATCTTAGTTTTCCTTTCAGAATTTATACATGTTTGTATTGATAAGAGGCCTCTTATTTCAAAAGAATAGATAGTTAACTTGAATTCCCTTGAGGATATACTTCACACTTCTTAACAAATCAATTCTCTCCAACATGGTCACGTGCCGGGGCCTGTTTGACATAGTATTAGAAAGAAAACTTTTGGGGGAAGTCAACAGAAAAACTTGGTTGATTCAACAATGGTTGGAAAACTAACGTGGAAAATGCTTCAACTTTACTAATGAAAGTATTGTCAAACCAAGACTATGTCAACTCCACGCCGAGGTCGGAAAAGCATCTCTGAGAATGTCTGGCTTCTTCAAAATACTCTGGCCAAGATTTTGAACGACAATGATCGCACGTTTTTAATCCATTCGCTAAATCAATATCAAAAGGATCGCGATATCTTAGAGCTTGTAACATCACTAAAGAGAGTCCTTGACTCACCAAAGAAGCGTGAAGTTTACCCTCTTTTACGAGATATTATTCCCTCGAATGATAAACGTTACTTCGAAAGAGCCTGGCATACAAATCAACCAAAACATGTCACTTCGAATGGGTCATGGAATAACTCCACATCAACGAGGTCTAGATCGCGCTCTCAAAACCGACCACAGGAACATTTACGACGGTCTAATTTTTATTCAAGTCTACCTGAAAATCTAGACAAAAGTGACTCAGGGGTAGAATTTCCAGCATTAAAAAAGAGCTCAAGTTCCCGTTCTTTTCAAAAGTATCCTATACGGCGTCTTTATCTAAAGCGCGCTCCGGGTACTGGCTATGGCTTTAGTATGCGAGGGGGCTCGGAACATGGAGTGGGGCTTTATGTCTCGTCTTTAGACGATAATTCTATCGCAGAATACGAGGGCTTGCTACCTGGGGATCATATTATTTCCGTGAATGACATCCAGTTTGATGGTTTGAGCCACGACCAAGCTGTAAAGGTGAGTCTGATTTTGACAGTCACACTTAGCGACATGTAAACAACATTATCGTAACATTTATCTTTTTCTTCTACCATTAATATTCGAATGCCTCAGCGTATAAAACTAGGTCTTACTGTAAGTAAATATCTAGAACATATTTAGGAATGTTAGATTCTTAAGTGATTTTCGATTTCGATACTCTAGTATTATCTTAGAACGGCAAGGATCAAAGAGTCGATTGCTGGAAAGTTCAACAACGACTGCAGCCGGATATGAGAAATCGTTGTCATTTTGTTTATAAAATTTCTTCCCGTAACCAAGCTGATAACTATTGAACCTAATCGAAAACCCCGAAACCCTCGAGCGTAATCTTAAAGTATATTTTAATATTTCGATGCTTATTTATAAAACCAACAAGATGATAGTAGTCTAGAAGATAAAGAGGATAAGATTAGTTTGTTCACCTGTTGACACATATTCTCGAGTGCCAATTAAAAAAAAAAAATTCTGAATCTTTTCTTTTCTATCATGTGCTTCTGTAATTAACTGAAAGCGGAGGATTTTCATAGTGTTTGAGAAAACAAAGTACTTTATTGACTTATATAAATGCAAAATCGTGAGTTGATTGAGAATTTAGTCGCACGCAAAGTTATTACTTAGAGTCTGTTTGTCTTTTGTAATAACCACGGCATCAATAACCATTAGAGATAACGTTTTTGGGAAGCTAATTTTTTAGTATCGTTATGACAACCTATAAAATATACCATGGATTCTTAATGAATCTAGTAAACTATAGTAGATTGCTTGGAAACCTTTAGTATAATTCATTATACCTATGGAAATTAGGGATTAGAAATGAAGTTAAAATTTTTTGACCTATAAAATAGGAAAAAAAGAGAGAGATCGTAATTTCTATTTACGCATTATCATTTTTTGCCAGCCATTTAATTTAAAAAGAATATTTTTTCTCGTATTATTTTGAACGTGAATTTGGTTTTAATTCTTGTTGTTGAATAGTTTTGCGTTGATAGGGATCCACGAGAAAAATTTGGTAATACTATAGATTTTTAACTATTTTGTAATGAACATAGAAGAGGATTTGAAGGTATTATTTTATTGATAGATTGAGTCTTTAAGAGGATTTTTACTTACTTGTCATAGCTACAGTTATGATTTATTGACCCAAACTAATCCATTGCAATATTACCTTTGAAGTTTTTAAACCAAATTTTACAAAATCTATAAAAAAATCTAAAAATCAGAATAGACCCCTTGCATGTGACATCAAAGGAGTGCAATTTGGAAGACAAAACAAAAGAATTTCAATCTCCTGAGAATTGTTCTCCTTTCCAAATTGAGCTGCATTCTGACGTGCTTCAAGGGGTCTATAGAGCGTTTTCACTCTCGTGACATGGCAGCCATATTGGTGTACCAAACAATAGAAACTTTCTGCAGCAGTTTTTGCATAAGAATAGAATTCAATTCCCTGAGGATAGACAATGTATTGTTTTTATACACCAACATGGCTGCTGTGACATCACGTGAAAACGCTCTATTGAACTATATTGGGTGAAATTTTAAGAAAAATTGTTGTGCGGGGGGGGGGGGGGGGGGGGAGTGGAGATGATCTTTGATATGTTTGCACAGTACTACAGTCTGGTATTGGATGCACATTAGTAGCCTCACTCATGATTGTTAACTGCATGGTGGCAATGTGCACCATAATACATGTAGCACTTTTTTAACAGTTCTACAAACCATGTATATAAACTGTCATGTATGTTGTCAGTGTCAAATATTACCTTATGATGATGGAAACTATTTATTCATTTATTTATCTCAAATATCAATGATTATTAGCTCCCTCCACATTCCTTCACAAATTTTTACCATTTTCTTAAGTTGAAACTTGCGGCTTAATACATGTAGTCTTAAGAACTCGAAGATTATGGTATTTCTATCCAGTAAAATGTATGGAGATTACAGTGAATTTGAATTACTTTATAATTAAAATTATATTTCAGATAATTAAGAATAGTAAGAAGCTCAATATGGTAGTTCGATCAGTTGGTCGAATACCGAACACATTTGTAGCAGAATCGACATATAAATGGATTGATTCTATGGGTCAGAGAGTGTCTCCACCCCCTAATGTAGACTCCAATGGCAGAGAGATGTCTATTGATGGCATACATAGGAGTGATTTACGGTTGCTAGGAGATGATGACGAGAGGAAGGTAAGCTTAATATCCAAATACTAACTTATCAAGTTATTATAAACTGGTATTCATTAATAGATTCCAAGCATATTTGTTATATCATTAAATAGCAATTATTTTCTATGTATCTACTGGGTATTTGGGAATAGTATGTAAAAAATTGTATAAATATCGGGCCCAAAACACTCTGACAATCAAACGATATCTGTTGATGATATAGCTATGTAGATGGAATTAATTTACTGACAGGGAGTTCATCTGTTTTATAATCTATACTAATTAAATAAAATTAATGAAGCATATCTGCCAACATTAGAAAAAACATTTGTACCTATACATCACTCTAGTGATCTTTTCATGAAACAAGATATTGGGGGCCAGGTGAAATTGAGGGGGGATAGGAAAAATTTTGGTATGAAAAAGGGGGGATGGGCAAATTTTTATTATTTTATTTTGCTCAGAATTTTAAAACTATAAATTTTGTTTTTGTTTGAATGCTTAGGATACAAGCCCGGGAATGGGCAACCACTCCCTGCAAGTCTTGAAGTGAAAAAAAAAATTACCTCTACCTTTAAAAAAACATATCGGTTTGGCAGATATGAAATAAAATTATTCATACTCACTCAAATTTTGTAGCCTACTGACTCTTGCTATATGCAGGTGAATGTGTTTATTGAAGAAGGTGACAAATTAGGCCTTAGAATCAGAGGTGGATCAGAATATGGACTGGGTATTTATATTGCTGGTGTGGACCCTAACTCTGCAGCTGAAAAAGCTGGACTTAAGGTACAAGACACCTCTTATTGTATATGATATGCATTTTTAATATTTGATTTGCTATAGTATTACTTCATTACTAGTATGTCTATGTATCATAAATATATTTTGTTATACTACTGTTGCTTCAACATTCAAAGTGTATAGCAGATACTATGGATGCATGCAAATGAGATGCAAATGAGACAACACGCATTGTATTAGCCCAATAGCCTCACTTATATTATTATTAAACAAAAGCATATCTCATCAAGGACTCAACTGTAATAACAGCTATTACTCAGACTTATTTTCAAAATTCATTATTAGGCTTCCTGTGAAATAATTCATGGGAGTTGATTTAGTATTTTCTTTATGAGGCAGCAAATAACTGAATACTTCTGATCAATCTATATATATTTTATCATAGTGTGGTGACCAGATCATGGATGTAAATGGGATAAGCTTCCTTAACATCACTCATGCAGATGCTGTCAAAGTTCTTAAATCAGACAAGAATATGATGGTTACCATGAAGGATGTCGGGAGATTGCCTTTTGCTAAGACTGTGACAGATAGGACTAGATGGACCAAAGGAAAGTTATCAGGAAAGCCAGTGCAAAGGTATTTGAATATATATACTTAATATAAAGTTTCATAAACAATACCTGGGCTGAAAATAAGAGCCGTTTCAGTCGCCAGTCATGATGACCAGCCAAATTAGTTTTAGCTCAGTCATACTTCATTTCTGGCTCAACATTACAGGTCAAAATGACCGGAAAGGCAAAGATCCTACCAAACAGGTTCTAATTCTGGCAGGACGTTTTTGTGGCTGTTATAGATCAATGCACTGCATGCCTATTCACTATGCATATGCTCTTACTTTGCTCAGTATTGAATCAAAAAATTAAATTAATCCCACAGCACAGACCACCATTACCTTATCAAATATTCTATGCATATGCTCCAACTTTGTGCATTGGTGATGCCAAAAGTGAATAAATCCTTCAACACAGACCACCATTACCATTATTGAGAGTATTTTATATTGATTATGATTTCACATGCACTGCATGCTGGCTCACTATGTGTATGCTGACTTTGATTCTGTAGTGATGCAGATAGTGTCCTTACCACCAGTATCCAGATTCATGAGCCTCCAGATCATAGGTGACCAATAGTCCTTTTTACCAATATGGTGGCCATCTTGAATTTATTGTTTTAATTGAGACATTATGGGACTGCGAGGGGCAATTATTGGAAATTATTATAGACTGTACAGATGTCTGGGTATATTTTCATATAACTCTACGCTTTTCATTAAGGAGCACAACTTGGAACAATATTAACCCCACCACTTTATGCTTCATAAATTTTCTACGTTTGCCCCTTTGGCATCCCATGCTTCAAGATGGCTGCTATATCAGTAAAACATTCCATTAATTCCTTAGAAATCATCCTGTACTATTATTCGCCAAAAGGCCTATCTACCAAATTTAAAAAGGTTCAAACTATCTTAAATGAACTATTAGTTATTTTTGTACTTAATATTACTTTTAGACTTGCAAAAAGCTTATCAATAAAACACAGTATATTCTCTGCAATAGTCCTTATCTAGGGCAGTATCTGTCATATTATGTTTTACTTTAAAAGACATATTGAAGTTTTGTTTTTAGCATGTGTGTGTTTGCACGTTTAATGTAAATGAATTTTGCAAAAATTATGCAACTTATTTCGTAGATAATCTCAAAAGTACTAAATATTGTAATTGGGAATAGTATTAATAATGAATTTTTAGTTGTATTGGACAAGAAATACAAGAATTCTTACCTTTTAAAGAGTCTTTCAGCCACAATGTTGTGCTTTGACTTCCATTTTTATTTGCATTCTGTCAAGAAGCGAAGAGACTTGGCAGGTTTGCTCAATGGAACCTTACTCTCCAATCAAAATCATCGTTAGAAATTAGCCTAGCCAATTATATGGCGCGTACCATTTTCGCGCCAATTTTTGCAATTTTTGCCAAATTGACTTTTGCTTCGTTCTCCTTTTTCATTAGACGCCACACAACAGCAGGAAGACCCAGACTTGAGACAGAAAGATCAGAAGTAAGATGTTTTCGTTTAAGTTAAGCTGTTTGCTTGTAGTTTTATTTTTATAATCTTTCTTTTCTTTCTCTAAAGAAATCCAAGTTAGCCATGGAATTGCAGGCTCTCAGCTTTTGTACAATGGCTCTGGGCCCTCTACAAAAGGTCTAGCAGAAGATCAAGCAAGACTTATATTGAATGAAAATGAATTGGGAACAATGAGCCTACTATATGGAGGAGTATTCTAAGGGTTTCATTTCGGTGGACGCATTCGTTTTGGCACTCTTCAGTCTCTTCAACACCCCAAGACAAGGTACCGAATTCATCTAACTCAATTTGTTAGAATGACTTGTTATACGACCAACACTCAAATTCTACATTGATTTAATGTGTAAATACAAACATCAATTTTATTGGATGATATCTTAATAGCAAAGATATTTTACGCGAATTCTGCCCTTCGTCTTTGGCTTTAGGTCGAAGGGGCATGACTGATACTTGAGCAAACTTTACCAGAAAGTTTCTGTAAGCGCGCTTTTAAATCGATTTTAAAATAAATTAAATTTGTGACTTAATACGATGCTTATTGGGATATTTCAGGTTTCGTTGTTGTCTGAAGTTCGTGGGTTCATCCACCCAAGAGATATCGACCGATTTGATGACTTGGTCCTGAAAAGAGAAATCGAAGCCATAAGGGTAGGTACTACTTCAGTTAGCCATCCTTTTTCTTACTTTTAGATATTTTACTGAATTGCTTTTTTACAGAAACGCAAAGTTACTTCTCCTCAACATCGTGAAGATGCCCACTCCATTCGTTCATACAGTAGCAGTGTCTCAAGCTATTCTGAGCATGGTTCATCATCTAGCTGGAGCTCTGCTAAGGTATTATAACTGACTTGATTGCCATCTTTAGTTGGTTTGTAGATGAGTGCATCATAGGTTAGATGAAATAATGCCTTTTTTCTTTGCTTCAGGAGTCTCTAGATTCTCGTCCTATTACTCCTCCACGCGTCCCAGAAGTATTGCCGGACAACATGAAACTTCTCAAGGTTAGCATTTTTTCTGCTGCATGCTTTATCGATTAACAATGCATGTGGCGCGTCGGTATGCCCTTTTTCTCTGGTTTCATTCTGTCTAAAAAAATTATAACTTTTAAATTTGTTAAATTTTATGGTCTAAAGTGACTTTGGAAAAGTAAACTTCAAAGGCGTGGTCGTAGTGAGGAGGATATTATTTACCTTATCCGCACACCTCTCACATATAGCTTTATACTTTCCTTTTTTAGCACCGTCATGGGAAGAAAGAAAAGGAAGGATTGCTAAGTTTTATGTCTAATGATGATACACTGAACGATTCTAGGGTAAAGTGCTGGCCTAGATGCCTTTATACCATAATATTTGGAAGTGTTTTCTTAGTATACTATAAACATCTCGAACAGAGTTGAAAAACTCCTTTAACTTCAGTTGTCGTTGGTCCATTTGCAGCTGAAAAGGGTAATGTTCTTGATGCTCCCTTTGTGACGTGTATCGTGGAGGCAGTCCAAAGCTGTTGTCGTAGGACGGTCCCTTGTTATTATAATGTTTTCTAATACTTTTGAATATAGATTCTATTTGGGTTATTACCTAGTCATTTCTTTGTTGCTTCACTTGTCAGGATTCAATACCGTCCCCTCCATCAGACTTCACTACCGTCTTTCCTCTCTCTGCTTCCTCTCCACGGAAACCAAAACACAACGCTGTGACAAATGGTGAAATAACCAAGAATCTTGTCATTGGGGATAACGATAGAGTAAAATATGCACCACATAAGAAACAAGACTCCAAAAAATCTCACAAACAACATTCAGAGAAACAAGAGAAATCGTTTAAAGAGGGTGCTGACAATACAGCATCAGAAAAGGAACATAATCTAAAGACGAAAAACGATTTCCAGTCTTCGTCTGATCACTCGTTTGAATTGATTTCTGAGACAAAGAAGGAAAAACGAGGATTTTTTATCAATTTTAACAAGGGAAGCTACTCCCCTTATAAACATGATCAATCTTTAGCTTCTAAGGAATCGACGAATTTATATCACGTGTCAGTCGTCAAGAAGAAAGACGAACAAGACGAAGCTGGAACCTCTGTAGAACGATCGTCGGTTGGTGAGGCTGGAGAAAAGTTGGGAAATCATGATTTCGAAAAGGCACACTCTAGCATTCCATTGGACACGACACCTACTGGTTTTGTCTCTGGTGAAAAGGTAAAACATTCGCATTCTGAAAATTCTGAAGAAAAATATGATGAAAGCACGTTTGTGGTTGATGAGGATGACTATGCTTTGCCATCAACACTAATGAATGGTTACCGCACCTCACCTAAGAAAGTAGATGATTCTAAGCACAGCTCAAGTGCAGTGGAAAAACAACCCTTAAATCCAAAAGCCCCATTCAAACCAAAACCATACCATGCAAAAACAGAAGATCAAACCAAGGAAGGAAATAATGGCAACATCAGTTTTGAGGGCAAACAAACACTTAAAAGTAGCTCGCAGTCACCCGCGAACTCTGCCTTCGCTCCACCAAAACCCAAGCCGTATATTTCTCAACCAGCAGATCGTACAGCTAAGGATTCTTATGAATATGATGACGACAAGCGCAAGGACACCCACGGAGATCATGAGATTAAATCCTTTGATGCTTCTCCAGGACCCAAACACTATGATTCCCTGGAACTATTTCAAGCGCCAAAGGAAAGCCGTGATTCTGACCAGCAAGATAGTGGTCACCAGCAAGTCGATTATGTTGATATTGATAGCATTAAAAGAGCTAAGCAACTTTCTCGTCAAAATAAGAAACCTTTGGAGAAAAATATTAATGGTGATAAAAAAAGACACGAGTATGTTGATCCTAAAGTTATGGATTTAGCTGTGAATAATCCCCCTCCAATACCAAATCCATATTCATCCAAAGTAGAAAATAATACGACATTAAGAAAAGATCCCGATACACCCTACACTGGACCCCCTGACGCTAGTGAGACGAATTTTTATAGCGGCTCTCATGCTACCTCTCCTGTGTCTGATAATCCACCAACATCGCCAAAACCCTATTCTCCGAAATCAAGAAACATTGTCTCAGAAAAGAATGATTTCAATACGAAATTCAGACGGCATACTGAAAGTACAGAGACACGACTTGAGAGTACGCCACATAGTTCCTCTCCAATAAAAGCGTCTAATGGTCCAACACCGATAAAAAAAGTTATGGACAAAAATAACAATCCTCAAGAAAGTGGTAAATTCAGCAATGGAAACAACGTTGGGACTGTTGTCTCATGTAAACCTGAAGTGCACGACTTGACAAGTAATTACCATGACCAGGTCTATGATGGGATGTATCTTGCTATGGAAGAGTCCGCTACAACGCGGTCGGGTCTAGAGAAAAGCACAAGCTGGGGAGATGAAATCATGCCCTCGGGGTCCTCCTATGATACACTCTATGATACACAACCGTCCATAGAAGGAGGAAGACTAGACAGTGTGAAGTCCATACAAAAGGACAACTTAGTGATGAATTCAAATCCACCAAAGATGGAAGGCAACGCAGTTGTTTCAAATCACGATGATGAAGTGATGGTTAAAAAAGATATGGCCACTCTTCCGGTTGAGGGATGCGTGACAACAGAACGTAGCAGTAGGAGTCACGCTAGTCCCAATCTTCAAGGTATGACGAGCCAAGGCGTAAAAGCCGCTCGTTATATTGGCTCAAGACAAGAAAATGATAAAAGAACAGAAACCGTGAATGGAATCCGTATTCAATCCAAACAGGGTACCGTGACCACACCAGAAAGCGTAACCAAAGACTGGGACCAAACCCTTGACCATAAAGAAACCACAATAAAATATGACATAAACCAAAATATTGAAGAGGCACCCAAAAACCAATCAGTTCAAAATATGATCCTGGCTTATAACAGAATGTCTAATACATCAGACGCTGGGAACAGTTTGTCGAGGAGAGGCTCGACCACGAATAGACAGAGTTGGGACGGGGTTGGAAAGCCTTCAGAGAAAGGACAAGACCAGAAGACGTCAATGGTGGAAGGGAAGAAAGGTCTGAAGAGTAACAGTGACAGCAACTTAATAGTAAGTGCTGCATCCGTAATATTTTTTGTGCCAGAGAAGTCAAAAGCCTTATGAATCCCTTGCAGGATAATTCCACAATCAAACTTTACTCTCAAGGGGGAATTGAAATTTCATAGCTCTGTCCTCTGAATCGAAAAGCTCTGAGAATTGCTGCAAGAAGTTTATATCTGGTTTCGGTGTAATCATTTAATTAATTTAAAGCGACTTCATTCTCTTTAGTATTATTCTTTACCTCAGCCATTAGGAAGGTATTTCATGTAGATGGAACAAAATGAATTTTAGTCTCCTATGAGAATATAGGTAAACATTATGTCCTAATTAAGTGAATCTAATAGCATCAGTGCACCGACTCTAGGTACCACTTTTTAGAACCTTTTTAAAGGACAACTGACCCTCCAAAATGACCCATTTTTAAGAGGAACTACATCATTTGAGAAGTCCAAAAATCCAGTTTTTAAAGGGGATAGAGCATCCATTTTTCTAAAACAATTTTTTGAAAACATCGCATATATCGCTCTGGTGGCCGCCATCTTGCGCTTTTATCGCGGGCTCAGAAAAATAGCGTAATGACGTCACAACGTCACAAGAGTTCAAGCTTCCAGTTGTTTGCCTGACTTCTTCCTCAGTTTCTTATACGTTTTACTCAATATTTTGCGAAAAAATACAACTTGGTCATCAAATTAAAGGCATGTCAGAATCTAATTCTTCTTCCGAAGGCTCGGACAGCTCGGGAGACGATTTCGCTCAAGAATTTTTCGGAATGGACGACGAATTTGGTTTACGGCCATATCAGTTTGAACCAGAAATAGAAATCTCCTCAGATGAAGAGTTCAGAGAAGGATCTGACAGTGACATTATTGAAGACGATGAACAAGAGAACAATCGACTTACAAATTCAGATTGGTAAGTCGTACTTCTGTCTTATCACAAAACTGAACTACATATCCATTTTATATAAAATCGTATCTTGCCACTCGTGTTCTTGCAATATGTTCTTTAGATATTGGTATGCATGAATCCAGTTTGCGACCAAAAGCAATACCAACTTTCACAATTTTAATTAAAAACATGTTTAAAAACATCGCTTGATAGTCAATAAGTTATATACTGCAGGATATAGATACAGGGATATAGTTGTGTCACAAGTTGTGTATGTATATTCTCACTTGGGACAATCGTTGATAATGTTCAAAGATACTAAGAATTGTTTTATTTCTGTTAAATAGGTGTACCTGTGGTAGCTGCCAAATTATGGATTCAATATCTGAATGCATTTGTTGCCAAGAAATCGAAAAAGTGGTTGCAACATGCCAGTCTGTTGTTGAAGATGGAGATGCTGATGAACCACCACCATGCATTACTCAACATCCTGGATTCTTACCTGTTTGTGCCAATAAGTATGTTCTTCGAACCGCATGGGCTCAGTACAAACAGCAGTACAGTAATGCGTATGAAGGCCCAGAGCACAAGCAGTACAGACACATTGCATATAGGCAACTAGCAAGATGGTGCTGGGGAGTCCTTGGAAAGGAAGTTCGGGTTGTTCTGCCCTCTTGTGCTGTCATGTGCATCAGAGCACACTTCCCTCCCCCTGGACTAGAGGAGGACTTTGAATTTGAAGGTTTTCACTATGCAGATGATTAGCTTGGCCTAAAGTTACATGGAGTTATTATATACATTTTATTTATTCCTTACTTCATTTCATATACACAGAGTGGATTTTTTTCTATCAGGATTTCTGAATTGATAAATTGAAAAGGAAAACATGGAAAGGCTGAGACCAAAATGTATAAGATTAGTCATGAATTTATTTTTAGATGAAGTACATATAGAAAGTTGTTTATATAAATGTTTTCTAGGTTTTGCATATTTTATTATTTAAAAACAACTACACCTAGACAAAATATCCAGCTGAATAGAGAACCTAGTGTACAAAGCACTAGTGGACAAAATCATGAGCTAACCAAGCAAATTTTGCAGTTATACTAGACATGGATAACCAATATTTCCTGGGCACCAATTTGTCTGAAAACAAGGCTAGTCAGTATTGTTTATAAAGAATTTGCCTTGAAGTAGCATGCTATAATGGATTCAAAAATTGTGCTAAATGAAAAAAATATTCTCTTGGTGATAGAATCCCACCCCATCTTAGAATCTCGGTACTGACTAGTCTCATTGTCAGACAAATTGGCACTAGGAAATCTTGGCATCCAGGCTTGTCAGCCATTTATGGCTCATATATTTTTTTTCCAGGCAAATAGGCCCTTTGCAGCTCAGTAATCATGTGCTGATTAATTCACTGAGAGCAAATGAATGAACATCTTGATTCCCATGAGTGAAAGCGAAAGTCACTATTCAGCTGGAATTTTTTCTATACTACATTCATACTGGGAGAGACCCCATATATAATGGAGCGTAGATAGTTAAAGAAAAGACCTCTTTTAAGATTTCATTTAAAAGTCAATCGTTTCCTAAGTGGTAATGATATTTTAATAAAATTTTCATCTGAACATCTAAAAACTGCAAACTTATCTACCACTTTAATCAGGTCCCCTTCACATTAATTACATATTTTGTTTATAGCAGTTTTACTTGGGTCTGTCATGTACCTTCCCATTTGTAGAAGCATTGTAATTATTACCAGTAATGAACACAACTGTTCAAAGATGAGGGGGATTGGGACGACAGGCTTACTTGACAGTTCTTTCAAAACAGCTATTCACTAGAGTACAATCACTAAAAGAGTGCCAATGATGCTTTGCATTATTTTCTACTAAATAGTGTTAATTAAAAATAGGAAATGGTTAGAATTAGCATCACTTAACACTACACATTTTAGTGTTTTTAGTCTCTACTACATTCCATTTAAATTAATTACCTAGAAAATCTTGACCGGTGTCGTTCAATCAATTCCTGTTTGTCTGGGGCAGGAACACTAGCAATGTTTCTTGGTAATTCAACCTCTTCAATTGGGTCAACCCCTGCAGCCTCCATGCCACCCTCACAAATTTCAAGTACTTTCAGTTGTAGCTCAGGGAGGAAAGCATAGCTTTTTCTTTGTAAGACTGGCTTAACAACCCAGCGCTTGTGCATCTTAGGGAAGCACTTGCGATAACGAGCTTCTCCACTCCTTGGGCCTTTTTGAACAATTGCTTGAATTCTAGCTGTATTGAAATTGTTGTCAATGGCAGCAAGTTGAGTACGAGCAACCATTCCCTTGTAAGAGAAGTGCTCTCTTTTTGAGCAATACTTCAGCATCATCGAATGATAAACTTCAAGCCCTCCTGTGTGACAAAAGTCGGTCAATCTTGCCAAGTCATTAAGTAACTTTGGTTGAAGGACAACCTCTTCTAGGGCCACATGAGCTGGTGACCCCGGCTTGATCCAGTGTGTGGTGCGCACTTGTCTGCGGGTTAGGGGAGGATGGGCACACTTTTTGAATACCTCTGCATCCTTCCAGGAATGCTTGTGTAGCGGACATCTTCTTTCGTTCAGTGGGGACATCTAATTCGGTAATGGGTACACAACGCAAAACGCTCGTCGATTATATCAGCGATTTAATTCTCGATAATCTTGATGTTCTTCAGTTATTTCATTCACAATAGACAGATTTATAATTACGAGGTTCACTAGAAATAAAAAGTTACAAATTAAAAGCCTATATCTTACGGAAAATCAAATATAATCTTGACATACCATATGGTGTACGTATTACGATCGTCTTGCTGCCTGTCCCGGCTTACATCCCATAATTTCAACTTATGAATATTAATAACCTACGCTAATTAGGAAATCAAATAGTTGTCGTCTACATTACTGGCCCCAAATGAGGCATTTCTTATGGATCATTTCTTAAATCATTGTCCTGACGACAATAAGAAATTAATTTGGTTTCATAGCACAATTATCAATTAACTCAACAATGTTCTTGTGTAATTCGCTAACAGTGCTTCCTTGATTCTTGAGGCTTTAATCAACTCCTTCCAGCAAGCACAATTTGTGAATGGGACGGACCAACTCTGTCTTAGACGTCTTGACTCTTGCGGAGCGTACAAGTCCCTCCCTTGCCTTGTAAACTTCTAGTACACATGCCAGAGGCCACTGGCCCCGTTTAACGGTCTCGTCCACCACCAAAACAACATCACCTTTCGCTAGGTTCCTTTGTGGGGAGATCCATTTCTGCCTCAATTGTAAAGTTGGTAGGTACTCTTTGAGCCAACGGCGCCAGAACAGATTGGCTAGATATTGACACTGTCTCCATCGACGTCTGCCATAGTTATCAGAAGCCGTGAATACACCTAGAGGCATACTCGCTCCTGGACGCAGTAACAGGATATGGTTAGGCGTTAAAGGGGAGTCGTCCTTGGGATCATCACTGCAAGTTGTCAACGGCCTACTGTTAAGAATGGCCTCCACTTGCGTCATTAAAGTCAACAGGACTTCGTCTGTAGTAACTTGCTCCCTCAACAGGGCCCTTAAAATGGACCTTACAGATCTTATGATTCTCTCCCATATTCCACCCATGCTGCTGGCTCCTGGGGGATTAAACTTCCAGACGATTTCTCTCTGTTTTAGGAAACTCTCGATCTTCTGAACATTCCATTCTTGTAAAGATTTGCGTAGCTCTCTCTCACCACCCTTATAGTTAGTGCCATTGTCGCTTCTGATTTCGATGGGTCTTCCTCTGCGATTCATGAACCGCTGCAACGCATTGATGAAGGAATCTGCTTCCAAGCTATGAGCAACCTCTAGATGTACGGCTCGTGATGTTAAACAAGTGAAAATGCATCCATACCGTTTCTCTGTGCTCCGACCTCTTTTCACTAAGAATGGACCAAAGAAGTCTGTTCCAACAAATGAAAATGGTGGTTCGTCAGGGGTGAGCCTGTCAACTGGCAAGTTTGCCATCTGTTGGGATATAGGCGGGGCCTTACGTCTTCGGCAGTCAAAGCATGTCGTCAGCACACGTCTAATTAGGGATCTTGCGCTTACTATCCAATATCGCTGTCTTACAAGGGCCAGTAGGTGTTCTCTTCCAGCGTGGCCGTACAGTTGGTGATAATGTCTAATAACAAGCTCGCAGACAGGGTGGTTCTTCGGTAGAATTGGTGGATGTTTGGCTGCATCAGAAATTGGGGCGTTCTCTAAGCGGCCTCCAACTAATAAAACTCCTCCTTTAAGCACGGGGGCTAGCTTGAAAATGCAACTTGCCTTTGGTAGGGGTTTCTCTCTTGTGGAAACTTTGACTTTCGACTTCTCAATCTGTTTGCTCAAGATATTCACTTCCCTTGTGAAGCCTTGGCCTTGTACATCCTTGATAATTGCAACTTCTGCTTCTCGAATCTCTTTCACAGTTATTCTTCCTCTTGTAGCAGGCTTAACTTCAAAATCATGCTTTGAACTTCTTAACTTGTTTACGAAGTAGTTTCTGAATCTCAGCATCCAGGCAATGGCCACCTTTAAGCGATACCAATCAGAGTAATGCTCGTACATTCGTTGCAGGAAGTTCTTTGAGTCCCTTTGCTGTGCCATATAGACCTGTCTCTCTCTCTTCACTTCTGGGTCGTCACTTGGTACCTCAGATATCTTGAGAACTGGTGCTGGCCACGAATCTTGGCCTTTCCATAAAAACTCAGGGCCGCACAACCATCGCCTTCCTTCGTCTCCTGTAATTTTCTCCGCGGTCAAACCTCTGGACGCATCATCCGCAGGATTGTCTTTGGTATTCACATATCTCCACTGCTTGGGGGTAGAAAATTCGTGAATGATAGCAATCCGATGTGCCACGAAGATGTTGAATCGTCTTGAGAAGTTGTTGATGTATTGAAGCACTGTTGTAGAGTCAGTCCAGAACGTCGACTCAGTCAGCGGCAGATCTAGCTCGGCTGTTAACATCTTATCAATTTTGACTGCTACAACGGCCGCCGATAGTTCTAAGCGAGGAATGGTCAATGGTTTTACAGGAGCGAGCCTTGACTTCCCGTTCAGGAACGAACAATGTACTTCCCCATTAATGTCAACCATCCGCAGGTACGATACGGTGCCATAAGCTGACTGGGAAGCATCTGCGAAATGGTGCAATTCATAGGTGACGATGTCTCCAAGGTCAGGTGACTTCAAGCATCTCGGTAGCTTCATATTTGACAGTCTTGGTAGGTCTTCTAGCCATCTCTTCCACTCAACGAGGTTATGTTCAGGGATTGGGTCATCCCATTTTAGTTGCTGTCTACAAAGTTCTTGCAAGATTAGCTTGGCTAACAGGACGAATGGAGCAGCGATACCCAATGGATCATAGCCAGAACTCGTTATGGATAACATCCCACGTCTTGTAAGAGACCTTTCCTTTACCTGTGTCTTAAATCCGATGCAATCTTTCTCGACATTCCATTCAACTCCTAAGGCTCTTTCCGTCGGAAATCGTTCAAAGTCTAGTTCCTTTACAGCCTTAGCTCTTTCAGATTCAGGTATCGACTTGAGGACTTCCTTACTATTGCTCATCCACTTTGTGAGACGAAATCCTCCTCGTCGTAGCAGTTCAGTCACTTCAGATGCAGTTCGTATAGCGCCTTCAACAGTACTTGTCGACTTCAGCATATCATCCACATAGAAGTTCCTATGCACGATGTTCACAATCTCATCATCAAATTCGGTTTGATTGTCGTCAGCTGTTTTTCTGAGTGCAAAATTCGCACAACTTGGCGAAGACGTTGCACCGAAAATGTGGACTAGCATTTGAAAATTTGCTGGCTGTTGACTAAGATCTCCATCAGGCCACCAAAGGAATCTAAGCATGTCACAGTCCTTGGGCTCAACCTTGACTTGCAAAAACATAGCTTCGATATCTGCTGCTAGTGCTATGGGCTCTTCGCGAAATCTAGTAAGGACGCCTACGAGATTGTT
Source organism: Actinia tenebrosa (assembly GCF_029948245.1). NCBI lineage: Eukaryota > Metazoa > Cnidaria > Anthozoa > Actiniaria > Actiniidae > Actinia > Actinia tenebrosa. Next base: position 1,799,277 of record NW_028292586.1, on the reverse strand, counting down.
CGTTTGATCAGGTCCTTGCAATAGTTGGTCATTTAATGACATGCCTTTCCATTTGGCGGCGCAGTCGAATACCACGCGTAGCTTCTTGGGGGTAATCACAGCATGGTGGGGTAGGTACCACACTCTCTTCTGGTCAAAATTCTCGTTGGGAAGGCGACGGGCATAGCCCTTAGTCAGATGGTCATCTATAACTTCTTTGTATTTCTCATAAAGTCCAGGATCGTTCAGGAATCTTTGTTTTAATGTTGCAAGTCTAAACTCAGCCATCGGTCGATTGTTCAATGTACAATAACTGCTGTTTCTCCACGGCAGGGCCATTTGGTAGTGACCCTCAGATAAAACCGTGCTTTCCTGCATGATAGACAACGCTCTTTTATCTTCTGCTGACATGCATTCTTCGGAACTTAGTACTGCATCTCCGAAATCGGTCCTCCAGAATCTTTCAACTTGAGCCTTAAGCTCATCACCGTGGGAAGATATGTAGTGTGCGTTCAAGCTTTGTTGATGCGTAGACTCAGTCATCGGTCCTACGATGGTCCATCCAAGGAGTGTCTTGACCGCATACGGTACCTTCCGTTGTCCTCGTTTCTCTTCTAACGCCCAAAAGGCTTCAGGCGTATCATTGCCGATGAGTAAAGTAACTTCATCAGTGTCTATTTCAGGTATTTGTATTTCTGCTAGATGTGGCCACCTACGAATGTCTTCATCTCTGGGTGCACCTTCTGTAGTGATGTGCAATTTTTTGACTGTCCATACGGTCGGTATCTCGACGACATTGTCTGAGTCAAGAGCTGTAACTTCCAAACTCGCGGTTAATCCCTTTCGCTGAACGTTTGCCTTTTCGATAGTTGTCAACGAGAATGTTCGTTCGGCGCCTTCGATTCCCAGCTGTTCTATTAGGCGTTTCTCGCACAATGTCGTGTCGGATCCTTGGTCCAAAAGAGCGTAGGTGACAACAGATCTCTGACCTTTCTTTCCACGAACCTTTACGGGCACGATTGGAAGACATACTCTTTTCTCCTTGGCAAGAACATCGACGCTGTTTACGCTATCAGCCTTGACGACATAATTTTTAGCACTGTTCGTATTGTTACTTGAATCCTGGCTCGGCTGTTGATTAAGGTTAGAGCTGTTCGGTGGATGCAGCAACGTGTGATGTTTTCCCTCACAGGAATCCACTTCACACTGTTTTTTCTGATAGCAATTCTTTGCTCTATGTCCTCGCTTAAGGCAGTTGTCACATAACCCTTTGTCTCGAACAAACTTCATTCTTTCACCTTGCGTCTTCTTCTTAAATTCATCGCAGCTTGTGAGAAGATGTGCTTGGGCACAAAGACCACACTTTACCTGGTCGTTTAAAGTATATGCGGCCCTCGAAGCTAATTGTGAATCCTTTGTTGTTGCCGTCACTTTCGGCGTTTCTGCTTGGTGTGTCGCTAGGGTGGTAGCTCTTGGCGGCCTTGGCGTGTTCTGAAACGGTTTACTTCGGGGTCGCATTCTGTCCCTGGACGTGTCCTTTGAGTCCATAATCTGTCCGAAAACAGGATCATTTGCGGCCTTTGCTCTCTCAGACAAAAATTCGGACATATGGTCTATGCTGGGTTTTCCTCCTCCGCTTCGTATCACTCTAGCCTTCTCGAGCCACCTAGCCTTTAGGTGGACAGGGAAACGTTCTGCTATTTTCTTCAAGTTGTCAGCATTGTTCAAGTCGTCATAATATCCAACGGCACGTAGAGTTAATTCACAGTCCTTTAACTTATCGGCGAAAACTTGCAGGCCTTCTCTATCAGACGCCCTCAGCGGGGGTCCCTCAGTTACAAGATCAATGTAGGCCGTGGCTATGACATAAGGTTCGCCGAATCTTTCAAGCAATAACGTTCGTGCTGTGAGGTAGCCGTCGGTAGAGTCCAATACTACACAGTTCTTGATCACTTCTTTAGCCTTGCCCGTACAATATTGCAGTAAATAATTCAATCGTTCTCCGTTATCCTCAGTCTTTGCTTCAATGTTCTGTTCGTAGTTGCGAATAAACCTCCAGTAGTATAATGGGTTTCCATCAAAGGTTAATAGCTCTGGTTTAGGAAGCATTAAAGCGTTGGTCATGGCGCTGGTGATCCTTTCTTGCTGCCTTATCAGTTGACTGAGGACCTTCTCATGGACTGCTGGCTTAGGTGGTTCATCGTTATTGGCAGTGTCGCTTAGACGGTTATCATAATCAGCGACGTAGAACTCGGGTGTGTTCAGGTCCAGCCATGCCTGTGGTGTCGGTGCATGCGCAGCATGAACAAACTTCGGTTTGGGCTTCCTGTGTACTACATCAGGCCATTCTGTCGTCGTAAACGGGTTACTTGAGCTTCCCCTTGTCGGTGTTGCTAACGAACTGCCAGGCGTCTGGGCCATCGGGGCTGCGAATGGGTTAGTGGAGATCGGTGTTATCGGAGTTGCAAACGGGTTCACAGGGAGGCGCTGTCTAAAGTCTGCAACTCTAGTCGATTCCTTTGGGGCACTTCTTGGTGTGGAGCCAAAGGGGTTTGAACCAGGTAACACGTCGTCGTCGTCGTCGTAAAAATTGTATAGCTCAACTCGTTCGGCCCTTTCATAGATTTTTAGTTCAGTGTTTCTTTGTTCCATTTCGTGTTGAGCTTTTAGTAATGTGTGTCGACGTTTTATTTTATTGACTTGAATTGCCTCCTCTAACCGCAATTTCATCGTCATCTCTTCAATTCTTTCTTGCAATTCTTGCTCTTCCTTCAACTGTCTAATCTTAAGCTCGGCAACAGATTGATCTGCCCTCGCTTTCAACTTTAACTTCGTTGCTGTACTTGATTGGGAACTTTCGTTAGAGCCTGCTTGGCTACTAGAATCGCAGGGTTCGACAAGAGGCAGATCAAAGTCAATGAACGGTCTTTTGTTCCGGTGGGTCCACGCATCAATTTCTCCCTCAATGTCTTTTTTAGCTTCTAGCTCTCTACTGTAAATGCCTTCAGCTTCTTCAATATCCAACTGTTCCTTCAAGCATTCTAAGTGCTGTTGACAACACCGTTCGAAGTTATCAAATGTGTTCAATATTTTCTGCCTTATCCTCAGAACGGTATCAATATCATTGAAATTCTCTGATTTCATCACTTCTTTTATATTTCGATAATTCTTTGTCAATTGGCCAATATATCCCGATCTTGAGCGTCTTAGAGCTTCAGCTCTCTCTTCTCTTACTCCGTCACAACTTTCACGATCAGCGGGCTTCTTGCGTCTTGCCGGCGGGCTTCCTGTGTCATCATCCATCGCTGCACATGGAAATTCGAGGAATTCACAAGCCGTACGATTCTTGTAAACACTCTTCGGAGATGAAATAAACGCTGGATAACTGCAGAATCAAGCTTAATAAATGTCCATCAGTCGGTGAATGACATATGTGAACAATAATGTAGCGGACATCTTCTTTCGTTCAGTGGGGACATCTAATTCGGTAATGGGTACACAACGCAAAACGCTCGTCGATTATATCAGCGATTTAATTCTCGATAATCTTGATGTTCTTCAGTTATTTCATTCACAATAGACAGATTTATAATTACGAGGTTCACTAGAAATAAAAAGTTACAAATTAAAAGCCTATATCTTACGGAAAATCAAATATAATCTTGACATACCATATGGTGTACGTATTACGATCGTCTTGCTGCCTGTCCCGGCTTACATCCCATAATTTCAACTTATGAATATTAATAACCTACGCTAATTAGGAAATCAAATAGTTGTCGTCTACAGCTTGTTCACGCAATGGTGAACAACAGATTTCCACTACTCTCTCAAAAGTTGTACATCCCCATTACATGTAGCAGCACACCACCAAAGATGGTTTGAAATGGATTGTATCCAGGGTGCCAGCTCTTGGTTTTTCTTCAATTTTGCTTTCTTGTTCAGCTTTTTTACAATTGACTTGGAAAGATGCCACACATCATACTGGTGTTTGATGTGGCTAAAATCTTTTGCCATAGTGCTGGTGATGGATGTGTGTCTGTCAGTTGTGATACATTTTATACTGACCGTGTCTTCTAAAGTGTTCAAACACCTTAGAAACCCCTCTTTCTCCATAGCATTGGAGCTGGTTACTTCAGAGACTTGAACAATGCTGAAGGTGGCAATTTTCCCTGTGCTTGTCTCCATCATAGTATATGTGCCATATTTAGCACTATGGCCAGGACTGTCACTTCGGCCATCACCATTGAGATTTACTATGTCCTTATTTGACAGCTCTTCAATTACAGCAGCCTCCTCTCTCTTCCAAGCATCATTAACAACAGGAAATAGGTAACGTTCCTGATGTCTGTAAAAGACCCTCTCACTCAGAAATTTTAGGCCAAGACAGGATGCAAAGTTTTGAAGTCTGGTAAAAGTATTACCAGTAAATAATAGTGATGAGGAAATCAACAAGTTCCCAATAGCTAAGCGATTTAACATTGGCTGTGAGTACCATGTCAAAGCATGATGTTTCATACATATAGTTGTCACAATAAGTAGGCTGCCTTGACATACAAAGTTGACATCAGCGACAGGTGCTCCACAGCTTCTACAAAACTTGAATAACTGCTGCAAACAAGAGTTAAATACCAAATATTTAGGTTCTTTGATATGGTTTTCAAGAGTTTTATTGCAGTCTTTGTTTTCTGGCTCTAATTCACTGTCCGCTGTTGAAACTGTCTCTTGTGATGAAACAATGAAACCATGATCATCGTCACTTAGTGGGAGTCCCTCTTCCTCTGAAAACAAAGACTTTTCTGACTTTTGTGGAGACACTGTTGGCATTGACTTTACTGGTGAGGGGTGATAGCTAGTACTGTAGCTGTGGTCGTGGAAGCTCACACTGAGTATTTCATCTCTACTGATGTTTGGTGAAGGGGAGGGATTGTAAACTGTTGTTGTGTCGGCATCTTTATAGTATCCAGGCTCTGTCTGAGTTGATACAGTGGATGTTACAACATATCTACAACCAAGGCAACACTGAACACCAATCTCCTTACAAAGTGGTTCAGGAGAGAACTCTGGTGTTTCCATACTTGGTGGATCTTCACACGAGGGATTTATTGTGGCACATAGCTGCTCCACATTCTTTGAAAATACAAAAATAAACAATGTTTTCAACAATACTATAAACCATTCTTCGAGGCCTACTTTACCTTAAATAATACAAAATAAACATATTAACCAACAATGCTATAAATTATTCTTCCGTGGTCATTTATCCAAGCAAATTTGGAATATTACGGCAACATTGTTATGGTTTACGAATAGATATCAAATGTAAACTAAACACGTGCAAATAACCATTTTGAAAATTTCAAGTATCGATCAAATATTACTAGCTATACTTATGATTTTAAGCAACATTTCATCTATGAAAGCATAAATAGCTAATGATTGATGACTCGCTTCGGTATGCATTAATAAGTCTTTTTCATGAGTGATTATTTCGAAAAACAATGTAAACTATGTTATGTATAAATGACATGTTATCTCACCTCTTCGTTTTGTTTGCGTTTGAGCCGGTTCTCTGATGTAGCTCTTCTTTTAGCTGGCTTGCAAAAATTGAATACTGACGGAACAGCATCGCTCTTTAATCTCCTCTTCCTTTTTATCCCGGTTAACTGCTCCATCAGATCCACTTCAAAGCATGAATCCTCGAAGTGATCGCTGCAAACGTAGCAGTTCTTCAAAGGCGGCAGGTTCTCTCTCTTTATCCGCGCTATCCATGCCTTCTGAAGAGCTATTTTGTTAGGAATTTTGTGGTAGCTAACAGACTCAGTTTTGGAAGAATGGTTGGTGCATTCTGGCACACAACAATGGACCATCTGGATTAAGAAACTTACTCTAACTTAGACTATTAAAAGATCGACTAGCACTCGAAATATACAAACTCAACAAGTTTGGAATGCAAGCTTCACGTTGTGACGTCACGGCATTAATGCGGTAATTTATTGCGGGCTCAAATATGGCGCTCTTCTATTGCTATTTTTCGCGAATTGATTATTTCTTTTCGGCGACATAGAAGCTGTATCAGAGTTCAAAGTTGAATTTATGTGATCTATGTACGTTGTAGTTTTATATGAAAAACGGCAATTTTTGGGGTCAGTTGTCCTTTAAGATTTAACGTTACTTTTTGCGTGAAGAAAAAACGGACGTCCTTGCAGAAGCGTCTGCAGCCTAAATCCCTTATGATTACAATATCCTCAATAGCCTGACTCCTCAATCAACCAGTGATAATCTTAGTATGCCCGCACTGCAAGATACTGACAATTATACTAAATTATTTGTTGGTTCGGTAGAATCTTCCCAAGGAACAACAAAAGAGCATCCAAGTAAAGCTGCGAGCCAGTCAGGAGCTCCTCGAGCTGCGTCAACAAAGCAGGGTAAGCAATGGTAATCCAAAAATCCAATCCAACAAGGAAAGAGGGGCATAGCTAGCCGATCTCTAAGTTTGCGGTCAAGTTCCTAGCGAATCCATTCCCTTGTTGAAAGAGTACGATTGCGATAGTCAATATCTGAAGCAGCTCTCTATCGGAGAAGAGAAGAGAGATTTTTTAAGTCTGTATTTCAATTATTCTTTTTCATTTTAGGATTCATCCACCAATAACTCGCGAAGAAGCAGCGTAGACCTAACTTTAACAACCGAACCACCCTCATTAACGGTTTCCCCGTCAGCCAAGCCCATGCATTCCCAGCATGGCGAGGCTTACGATGTGGAGATAGCAAAGACTTCCGAGGGACTGGGGCTTACCCTTGAAGGTGGTTCTGATACTTCGCCGAGAAACGCTCCTGTGAAGGTCAAACTGGTCAAGGTAATTAAACCGAAATTTATCCTCTTTTTTTCGCTTGCCGTCACCTCGTCATAATATTTGTTGAATTAGTAAATCCTGTACGGCATCGTACTAACTTCTCTGCCTTCTTCCCTGATCGTTAAACTTTTTGCCCGTCGTTAGACTTCTTGCCTCCGAAAAACCGACAATTAAGTATAGTTATATCACAGGTAGCCCAAGCTAGGTTTCTGTGGTGTCATATTATAAGGAAATGTATTTGGGGAGTCCTTGAAAACCTCAATAAAATCGTCAAATGTGAAATAAAGTAAAGAAATCTTAGCTGATCTTTGAAGAGTAGCTCCTCTTTCGCCCTGTGTGCTTAGATTCTGGATCAAGCCCGTTTTAACGTTTTTTCCTCGCCATACATTTTCATGATAATGGCACCACGGAAACCTACCTTGGGCTATCTGTGGTTATATCAGATACTCTCGAGCCTAGTATGTTGCCAGTGCCTTTTTTTTCGGAACATGATGCGAAATTTGTTTGGCTGTGAGACTCGATCCAGCGAGATGTGACACACCCATACTCCATCCCATCTCCTGGAAACAATTTTTGTTGAGGGTATCTATTAAGTGTACGTGTTGTTACCTCAGCAAAACAGTGGCCGTTTTATGTGGAAGCCCACGTTTGCAGCGTCTTTCTTGGAGCCGGATAAGTCGTGATCAATCAACTTGTACGTATCTTCACGGATCAAAGTTTTTGCACTCTAACTATTCCAGGATATTGCACCTTCGCACCGTTTAATTATACTTTATTAATACTTTTAATCGATACGAAAACTATTCTTAAAGACTTTGCATTGCACATGGCACCTTCAAAGCATGATTGTTAAAATAGTTATAAGTAACATGACATAAAATATGAAATGAGTAAAAATATTGCACTTTCGTGACATACGTGACCATGATTGTTAAAATGGACTCTTCTCAAAATTATCTTGAATGCGAGGCTAACATGAAAAGAAAAAAGAAACCATACTTTTTCTCCTTGGAATTTGTGGCATTTCTTTCGTATTTCCATGTCAGCCTTTTATTCAAGACGATTTTGAGAAGGGTCTATTATGGATTGACATGACATAAGATGAAAATATAATATGACATAACGTGACATAACAACGTGACATGACATAACGTGACATAAAATAACAAATTTTACACGGAATTGCGTGATAGTACTAATTTCCAGAGCAATTGTAACTTTGTTCATTGGTTTTGATATTCCAGGAAGGACCTTACGCAGCCTACGCGTGCGGCAAACTACGACCAGGTCAGACAGTACTACAAATCAACGATACATCTATCCAAGGCATGACCAATGCTATGGCTATACTGACGTTACGTCAAGCATACACTGATCCTGAAACTAAGACACTAATATTAGTAGTAAAAGATCCTTAAGTAAATCTTATTCCACAGGTAACCCAAACGAAGTAGTTTACCAGTTTTGTATTTACTACATAAATAATTTCTAAATAGAACACCTAGGTTTTTGTGGTTCACTGCGCGTTTAAAAAACAAATGTTATTTCCATAGTATGAATAAATTGCTGATCACGTGGTGTGTGATATAAAATATTAAACAGCTTACCATAAGTGGTTTGGGTTCCCTGTGTTTTATCATAACCAATGACGTGGTAAGCATTAGGCATTCTGGATCTCAGTAGGCACCGACTATTATTTGGCGATTAAAGCATTTTATACTACACTGATATTTTTTGAAACGTTGACCAGTGTTGTCGTCGGTTTACAAAGGTGGTCGCTTTAGATAGGTGGTCGATATTAAGAGGTTTAGCATCAGATTATTTTTGACAAAATTTTATAAAACAAGATATAAAATTCAGTGAAGATTTCGCAAAAGTGTAGAGTTAAAAAGCACTTTCCGCTAAATTTTCCCAGGCAAATCAAACAATGTTTTAATATGATGCATATCTTTTGGAAAAACATAATTTTTAGAATATTATTTTTAGAGCACAGCTCATTTCAGATGTTTTTTATTTTTTAATTTATTTGATAAAAATAGTGTGCAGTATATGGTATTAATAGTATGTGGATATTCAATGTAAAGTGATCCACTCCCAGACTTGTATCCAAAATAAGAATTTTTCAACTATATATAATTGTTCTTGACTTCGACGCTTTGAAAATCGTTTTTCACCTCAATCTCACCTTTTTGAAATTGTCCTTTCACTTGATACTGAATCTCCCATTTCAGATATCACATTTCTCGTTTCTGTATTTTTACAATCTATTTATTAATATATCACGTGTCTTTTAGAATTGACTCATATTTTGAGATATTTATTTTCTGCGTAAGGTAGAGTGAAAGCTACTGTATCACTGCTAACATTGAATGAATAAACGCTAGTACAATTCAGTGTGATTATTTGATGAAGTAGAATAATATGGCTAACTGTATGTAAGGTGGCTCGGCAAAAATCGGGTTTCCTGTGTGATGATTGCGTTTGCGGCTGGTTTTCATTTGAGGCGCGCGCGAGGTCAACGCCCTCGAACGCCCTCGCGCGTTAGTTCGGATCAGCTAAATAAACAGAAATAAAAGTGGGTCCAGTTCCTGGACTAGTTTTTCTTATGGTCCAATTGCAAATTCTTGAATTACATCTTCTCGTTTTATTTGTGATGAAATTATGAAGACAGAAGTAAAGTTGGAATAGTATGGTCCATGATCATAGTAAAAAAAGCCCTAGAAACGGCTCTTAAACTCATTCCATTTACCGTCATTAAGAGCTTGTCTCATCTGTTCAAAAAACTTGGAGTATTGGTGCATATTGTGCCTACAAGAGAAGACGTTGAAGTAAAAATGCACATTTCGTCAAATCACAATGGCCGTCAAAAAGCCATTTGAATGAAGGAGAGTTCGACCAATCAATATACATTCAAAGGCGCGCTTTATCCAATCGCATTGCTAGAGAAGCCATCTGAAGGCTAGAGAGGTTTAACCAAACAGACTATGTGAAAGAGCACTCTATTCAATCACAATGCTTGAATAAAGAAGCCATTAAGGGACAAGGTAACAGCCGTACCGACCCCACCCACATACAATTATTAGTCGCGTTCTAATAAATGATCTTAAACCTACTCACATCATAAGTAAGACCTGTGCAAGCATTTCCTTGGTAACAAGAAGATGGTGAACGTACGCCCGCGAGTGACTTGTACAGCAGTAACACCCACAAGAGTCTATAGAACTCATATCGCTTTTAAACCTAAAAAGAAAGGGATGTGCATTATTACTTACTAAACAACTTATTTTGCCAAGCTGAAAAAGCGCAGGGACGTCGTACTGTTCGACATGACGTCGTAAAACCGGAAGTTAAAATTTTGTAAGGAAGTCAATATCATACCTTGTATCGTGTAGGTCGATTTCGTATTTAGTGGAACTAGGTAAATTTTTCTTATTTCCTTCTTCGTTATCATTATTTTTGTCCTTGTTCTCCTTGCTTTCTGTTTCTGGTGCAGTGGTAGCCATGACGCTTTCTATGTGGCTTGATTCTGGTTTAAACTTCTTGTTTGGCGATGGAAAAATCAAGGCGCAACCTCTTTCACTTACTTGGTAAGGGAAACTGAAAATAAAGAAGTGCAAAAATAAAGAAATAGAAGATGCGCGCTTTGTGCAGTTGTAAAGCACGTAGTGATTGGTAGTACAACGAGAAAAGTGGAAACGAAGGACGATATGTTTATAACAGTTTGGTTCATACCATTGACGTCCACCAACCTGGCGGTTATGATGTCATTTATAAGCATGTGATCACGCGATATTCGATAGTCTTACCTGGAATCAAAGACATCGATGCCACATTCAACAGCTTTTATAATATCGTCTAAGAAAAGAAAGAAAAATTGTATTCATTTTGAGTTTGAAAAGGAAAACACAAGAAAATGGAAACCAAGACCTATAGACCCCTTGCAGCACTTTGATATGTAGCTCAATCTGGGGGACAAAACAAAAGAATTCCAATCTCCTGAGAATTGGAACCTATTGTTTTGTCCCCCAGATTGAGCTGCATTCTGAAGTGCTGCAAGGGGTCTATACAAGAGTCTGGATGAAAATATTTTCTGGACAACTAAAGATACCTGGTGTTTTTATGCCTTGAATGAAACGAGGTTTGTTTTCTGGTAATTCGCTCTAGAAAAGTAATTCCATAAAAAATGTAAACAAATGGAAAACCTCAGCCAGACAATTATAAAGTATAGTCTAGAGCTGGACTTACTTTTTTCGATGGGCGCGCGGTGAAGACAAACCAAGTAGCAGTAAGAAACTGGCAAGTCTTCATTTTATTTCGTGCACCGACGGTTTTATTTTTCATTTTTGAAACATAAATTAATCAGTTGATGAGAAAAATGAGTCCAACTCTGGACTAGGAGAAAGCTAAATGTTTTCTCAAAAGTCTCCAAACAAAATACGGCCACCTCTTGATGGTCATACATACCACGGTTCTTGTCAACAGGTTTGTCCAATCATCTGCCGAACCATCAAATCCTTCCAACACAAAACCTTTGAAAAACATTAAGCAGACACTTAACAATCATATCCAATGCGTAACTATTATATTCATAACCATAGAGATCAGTGGTGAGCATATTGATAATGAATTCAAAGGATACACTTCATGAAATATTACATCACTGACCTTCTACCTGTCGACTTGCAGTTTCCTTTGCAGATCTTATGCGTTCTGATATCGAATCCGATCCCTCTATTGCTCCAAGCAAACTACAGTTCTCAAGCGCCTGCAATAAAAATGCATTAAAAACTTTATTTAAAAAGTTGCATTAATAAGTGATTAAGTGCATTAAACCGAGATATAATTTCTTTTAGCAAACAACTGATAAAATATTTTAGTAACTGTTTTATGAATTCTGTGTTAAGGTTATTTATTTGAGCTTTCTGTAGAATGCCCGAAGTAAAATATGGGCTTTTTTGCTATCCTTCACAAATCGCCAATTGGTGTTTATGTGCGCATGTGTTTGGTGCAGCGACTCGCAGCACATACCAGATCCCAGAAAAAAGTTCTTAGTAGCCCGAGTACACGCTCTGACAACGTCTAATTTACAGCTAATTTTAGTAATTAAACTTTCGTTTCATTTACTTTATTTTCTTCTTTGAACGTAACTATCTCGTCCAGGTATTTTAATGTTCTGTCCACTGATTTCTTGATTCTTTTCGGTGTTTGTCCTTTGGAAGGAATCGTGTCACACAGACATTCTACAACGTTGGGTCTGAAGGATAGAAGCGTAGAACTGAACTGCGCAACGTCAACCTAAACACACACACACAATTTATTTAGCGGATATGAGAAAAAATGTTAGTGAATCAGAATTGAGAAAATTTGCAAAACTGAGGTGCCACTTTTCCTCTCCTCAAGGATTTCCAGGCCACCAAATGAAAAAAACTTGCTCTCTTGTACATTTGGAAAGGATTCAGCCAAGCTGAATCGGTCTTTTGCTTCTACAATACTCAAGGGAATGGTATTTAATGTGGGCTGAAATGGGAAAACTTTGAGCCAAGATGAAAAGCTCTTTGGCTTATTTAATGTTTAAGGAAATGTTCATGTGGTCTAAAATGGGACAACATTGAGCCAAACTGAATCGCTCTTTTGCTTCTACAATACTCAAGGGAATGGTAATGTGGTCTAAAATGGGACAACTTTGAGCCAAGCTGAAAAGATCTTTGGCTTATCTAATGTTCAAGGGAATGGTAATGTGGTCTAAAATGGGACAACATTGAGCCAAGCTGAATGGGTCTATTGCTTTTACAATACTCAAGGGAATGGTCATGTGGTCTGAAATAGGACAACTCTGATTTTAAACTGAATTGCACAACACTGACCTTTTTACTGAGCTACTCTCAGTTACAAACGTACCTTTCTTCTACCACCAGCATTCCACACAGAAACAGACTTATCTTCATTGTAACCACTGGGTAGATCTGCTGCAGGGTCTTGGACAGTCAGAACACTTAAAGTCTTCAACAACAAAAATTTCATTTCATTATTGGATTTAAACCCTTAGCCTCCTTTGTAGGTGTCCTAAGGGAAAGCACTTAATATGCCGAGGTGAGGGTGGGGAGGGGGGATGAAGATATGTGGGTTGCTGGATGGAAGGGGAACGAAATTTTTTGGTACATGAAAGGGGGTTCTAAAAAATTGTCGTGCGTACAAGGGGGCCTTTCAATTGGAATTTGAAAATTTTCATTGGTTGTTTGGATAGTTAAAATGCTGGGGGGGGGGGGGGGGGGGGGGGAGAGGCGGAAGGTTTGGGAGGGAGGGGGGCTTCGATAATTAAGTCCTAAAGGGGGCCTGTAATATTATCCTTGGCATACTAAATTAACTTTCCCTAAGGACGCCTGCAGAAAAGGCTATTAAAAACTTCCCCAACCCAAAAAGAGCTTCCGGTTAATTTGTTAATTTGAGGGAATCGAGGATTAAGGAACCAAGAAATGTTGTTTAAATCTCTTTAGGAAAGTTAAAAGATATTTTCGGGCATGTATCCATGCGTAGCGAAATTGAAGTTCCATTGGGTACCCTGTGTACTAACCTTCTGGCCAATAAATGAATGAATTCCTTTATCAAGTCCTTTGACTAATTCAATGCTTGGCTGATCTACCCTGGATCGAAATTACGCTTTGTTGTCATGATTTGTAAATAATATAAGAAAAGAGCAAAAACAGACTGGTCATCCAATGGTATATATTAACAAACTCAGCCTGAAATGCACACGGATGACCGCGTGGCCTAATGGATAAGGCGTCTGACTTCGGATCAGAAGATTGGGGGTTCGAGTCCCTTCGCGGTCGACTTTTCATTTTACTATTAACTTTTTATTTTGAAATTATTTTTTTTACCTCACGATCACACTACTTAGACTCTTTTATTTAGCAGAAAGGAAAATAAAACTGGATTAAAATAACATAACTTAATTTCCAAATTTTTTTTTTTTCAATGAAAACCATAAAAATGACCGTCAATAAATGAGCAACATATCTCTCTTCTAACTTATTTACCCATATTATATTAAACTTAATATGCAATATTTTATACTCACAGTGTTGGTAGAGTTAGTTGTATTGGAGTAAAATAGTTGTGTTCAAGTAGATCGTTCCATATAGCAACGTGTGGTATGGCGCCTGACCGTGTGTATAACAAGAACATCGGAGTTTCCAAGGGAATTCTGTCGAATTGGAGCTCGCCTGAGCGACAACCTTCTCTCTGGTAGTTCAACTTTAATTCCATTACTGAGAGAAGCAACTTTTGCAGCGTTTACCTCAAAATACAAAGATATTTTGGTTGTTGAAGAAGGCGGTGTTCGAGAGGAAGCTGTTCAATCCTACCACAGGTATCCCACATGCAGATGTTTTAAAACCACAGGCAGCCCAAACAGCGATTAACACAAACTTTAGACTGCGAGCTAAGTCCTCTATTTCCCTTGTTCACTGTCCGTTTGTCTGTCCGTGTCGATTGGTCGAGGAAGATTGGTTACGAGTCAAAAGTCCCTGGGGGAGGGGGCTGGGAGGGAGGGAAAAGATTTATTATCTCAGCCAATCTCGGTGTTGCAGTGGAACTTATTTGCATGCTATATTTGCAGGCTATAAATCCCAATAGTAACAGATTAGGACAAATTAGAAGACAATGTTTTTCTTTGTTTGTTTCATTTTATTTTCAAAAATCGTCTTTCCGTAGAGGGAGGAATTAACAAAAAGTCGTTCATGATAATTGTCATACAATAATAGTGATATGATCTTCACTTCGTCTATCAGTTTCTATTTTTTGTCTCTTCATTGTTGGGCCAAACAAGTGGATGGCCAGGTCTCAAATCTCTTGCACAAAACGCGAACTGTTCGTCTCTCACCAACAAATTTATCGGTTGCGCTACATAGCGCCTCTCGACGCGGAAGGGCCAGCTCTGCAGTCTCCTTGTTTTTCTTCTCGCAACCCTTTTCCCTCTGCTTTGGAATCATTGTTACTCCGTTTCTGCGCTGCTTTAGTTTATCCGGTGTGGTAGAGTTATCTCCGTTGTTTAGCATTTTGGTCGTATGATGAGTGACAGTAACTTTAATGTTGAGTTGCGAGTTGAAAAGCTCATCAAAAAAAGCAAATTAATATACTGCATGAAATTTCACTACAACTTAAATAGATATTAGGCCGTGTAATTGAAAGATTTCAGGTGAATCATTACGCATGCGCAAGTGTTGTATGTTTGTCCGAGTGCGTCATCCAGTCTTTTATTGCGTCAGGACAGATGAAACAACAATCACCTTTAATTTAATTATATCTTATTGATTACTTTATTATCGAGTTCTATTTTTAATAACCAACGTATTTTATCGAAATTACAGTTCTAAATCACGTTTTTTGTCGTATCAGTACTCTTTCCCCTGGCTACCACTTGTGGGTACATCAACTTTTGACGTCACATCTCTTGGAAAATAAGGACAAACCACGCAAATCCATCGTAAATTTGTAAAAGGTATTTGCGTGTGTTTTAGCTAGTTATTTTCTTATTTTGTCATTTTGTTGATTCCCATCTTCAAGAATTGAAAAGGTCGGCAGTAAAGACGAAAGTAGAATCTTGATTTGTAATGTGCAAAACATTATTATGAACGTTTGATGTAACCTTGGAAGATCATGAAATATTTTATCAATATCTTTAATATCAAATACCTTTATCTTAATTACTCTTCCTTGAGAACAGAGGGATAAAGTTCTGTCGCTCGTTTCTTATTAGCTTCTAGACATTTCCCAAGTGAACTATGACGGAATTCTGTGTTCTATAAATAGCGATAACACCAAGAATAGGCCTTTCCCGAGCTGTTATTAAAGAAAACAGAATGAGCAAAACGTTTTTAAAAATCACTTGCCTTCTGTAGCTTTTATGTCACGTTTTAAACTACATTTCGACGGAAAATGCTGTTCTGATTGTCTAGTTTTATTTCGTTGTCGGAGCGAAAAACGTTGCAGCATATATATCTTTTAGATTTAGAGTACAAGACAGAAAATGAATCCATGTCACTCAGTAGTCGCCTTTATTCTTTCTTCAAAGGTAACTTACAAATTTTACAAGCTCTTGAGCAAATCAATATCGAAAAAATCTTTCACTTTTTCCGCGGTTTAGGTGTCCAAATAGATGACTAATAAATTATCATTATTACAAATCTTTGTACAACACTTGATTATTACTGAATTTTCCAGCCTCAAAAATTTGGAAAAAGTAATCATCTAAACTAACTGTTTTACAAAAGATCCCAAATTATTAAGAATGAACGAACAAATATGTAATTTTGATTTGGAGGCACACTATATTTATTATTGTGAAACTCGTTAAATTAGAGCAAAAACTGTCATCGGGGCAAGACAGTAGTTGAAACAGTAAAGCTACTGTTTTTTGTGTTAAGTTCTGTTAAGACGACACTTCTTATTGCTTCAAGAGGTCATTGTTGTCAAAGGGTTGACGGTTATTTTGACCTCTTCGGGATCCTTGGGGCTTGATTCTTCTAAATCTTTGCCTTTTGAGCTTACAACTGCATCATTAGGAGGCTTGGGCGTTGTTGCAGTTGTTGTTGCTCCAGTTGCTACTGTTGTAGCTGTTGTCGTTGCAGTGCCATCTGTTTTTGGCTTGTTCGGAGGAACACCCACATTGGTGTTCTTGGCTTGAGGTCTTGGTTTGGTGGTCCTGGGTGGACGTCCACCCCCTTGGGGAGGTTTCTGAATCATAGGTGTGATACGTACTGGACCCACTTCTTTTATTGGTATTAGGTTTTCCATCCATTCTGTTAGCTTGCTTACCATCTTCTGACTTTGACGAGTCCGTTTTGTTTGGCTTTGGCTTGTTCATGTTATCCTGTGGCTTTTTTCTCGGTAGTTCAATTATATGCGACTTGTTTTCTTCTTTCTTGTCTTTTTTCTCTTGGCTAGTTTGCTTGGGTTTGTTTTCTTGAGACATGCGTGGAGACTTGTTTTGGTGATGCACTCCCGATGTCGGCGCCAGTGGCACTTGCTTATGTTGCAGGGCTTGCCTATGCTGTGAAGACATCTTTATTCCTTCTTGTACTGGTGCATTTTGATGCTTTGAAACCATCGGTTGCATTGGCATCTGCTGCTTGGGATAAGTATTTGGAAAGACCTGCCCTTGTTTTTGGCCTTGCTGCTGCTGTAGGTTCTGTCCCTTAAGCTCATTTGAGCTGCTTGTTTCATTCACAGACGCTGGTGACTTCTGTCTGCTTTGCGGATCTGTAGCAAAAAACATGCGCGTCTCTGCCAGCATTTTCTGGTGCTGCATGGCTTTAAATTGATTGGACTGAGAACTTACAGGTACTTGAGGCGGAAACTGTGGTCGTGTAGAGACAATAGGCACCTTCTGTGTATGGGGCATACGTGGGGCCTGCTGTCGTATGGGTCTAGGCGGCTGTATTGGCCTTGGCTGATGCTGTGAAATATTTGGAGGCATTCCTTGTAGGGCGACAGAGGTAGGTGGTCTCTGGATAGGCCCTGGGAATCTTTGGTTACCCACAGAAGGCTGTGAAGGCCCAACATGTCCATACTGCCTGGGAATCATCTGATGAGGAACTCCAGAGCCTGGCATATGGGGAACATTATGTTGCTGTTGGGAAGGGACTTGACTTGGTTGTCCCTGAGGTCGAATATTCATCGTCTGATGTTGCTGTAATTGTTGTGGTTTAATATGTACAGGCTGTGACTGAAATGGCGTGAACTGCTGCACAGGTGTTTGTTGACGTTGTTGCTGCGAAAGTTGGAAATGACTCATGGGAGCATGCTTGGCAAAGGAATTGGTGCCAGCAGCAAATGAAACGTTTGGATCAACAGGTGACATTGATACTGGTCTGTTGGAGATGTACGACGTCTGCATCGGGGGGCTGTGTGACAGTGGTCCCATATTCGGAGGGCTTGGTCCAATATGGACTAAGTTAGGATTCACAGCAGAGGTCAGTAGACCCATTCCACTGTTAGCAGTCGAACTGGAAGGTGTTGGAGTTGAAATACGTTTTGGAGGCTCGAATGGTTTGGCATTAATATGCTTGACCATTTCAGACTGCGACTGGTTGTACTCTCCGTGACTTGGCTCCATTGACTTTATAGACGTACCTAGCTGACCGTCAAAGCTTGGTGGTTTTGTGTGCAAGGAGAATGTGCTCTGAATCTGTTGAGGTGCTCCGGCAGGTGGAGCGTGCTGTACGTGGGGTTGCTGTGTCATTACATCAGTGAACCCCAAAGCTTGATTCCCCATCATCTGTCGTTGAGCTTGCTGGGACTGTTGATTAAAGTTTAACAGCGTGGCTGTGCCTCCCATGCTTTGAGGATCATATGGCATATACATAGTTTGAGCAGGCGAACCAGATGGACCAAACATCGAGCTATTCATGGTCTTGGGCTGCTGTCCTTGTAATGCCATCACAGACGTTGCTTGTGTTCTTGTAGACGTTGACACATACGATGGGGTTGTTGTCGTGGCAACCATAGTGAGTGACATATAGGGCTGCGACACGGAAAACCCACCAGCAGGGTACAGATTACTATTCAAGAAAGGAGACGGGAACATTTCTTGGGGCGACTGAGCTATAGAAGAAGCGGAAGTCGGTTGGCGCACTTGCATCTGTTGAGACAGCTGATAGTTGTTGGCTGCAACTTGTGCTGACTGGGGCATTGATTGCAAAGGCTGGATGAACTGCTGTGGTTGACGCTGTTGTAGTTGTAAGATTTGAGCTTCAATCTGGAATGGATAGGTATTATGTACATTCTGTCTTAGCAGATGTTCCTGAGGAAGGACAGGCTGTGTGGGAACCATGGACTCCAGATCAGATTGTCCTCTGTCTTCCCCAGAAGCAGGAGCTAGAGATGAAGTCTGTTGTGGTTTGACAGGCTGTTGTTGCTGTTGTGGCTTGACTTTACATACGTTCTGCTGCTCGTTTCCTCCAGGCTTTTTACCACTGTACTGCACTTCTGTGGGTTTGGTTACATCAGCCTTACTAACACTATCCTCTGCATTTTCTCTATACTCGTTCGTCGTGTCAGCGCTACCTTTAACTATAGTACTCCCATCTTTACTTTCTATTGATACTGACGGCGAACTCGTTTCAGGCCAAGATGGCGTGGTTTCCATAGATACTGTTGTGAGGCCAACCGAGGTAGAAGGAGTCTGATGCCAAGCCATATACGCAGCGTTCATCCTCTTTTTCATTTCTGCGAAGATTATTGGTGATACTGGCGTGGGTGGACGGTCTTGTGTTTCTTCAGACGAGTCAGTTATATCCACAGATAAAGGTCTACTACTACTAAACATGCTACCGTCTTCACTGGCTTGCTCTTCAGAGTCAACACTGTAATCTGAATCTTTTCGTGGCACGCTGTCTTTTTCGCTCTCCTGTTGATACGTTTAGAGAAAGAAAAGGTGTGAATATATATGCCATACATTCTAAGAATATTAATGCCTGGAATATTGTTTTTCTCGACAAGACAATTTACTTACAGCATTAGAGAAGTTTCATGTGCAAGAATTTCGAGATGAAAAACACTCAAGATTAAATACTTACTGTAATTGCCTCATCTTTTTCTGTAATTTGTATTCCTTTCTTTTCTACAGGGGTGTCCTCTGTTACGACCTCGCTCCCTTTTTTGTCAGATGAAGATGCATCTGAAATCGAAGACTCCTCTACGACAGGCGTTCTCTTGGTAGTTAAAGTTACGTCTGAAGGTTCGACATCCTGTATAAGACAAACGATGGTCAAACAGTTGTTACATATTCAAATTACACGCTGTTGTAGGGTCGATTTACACGAAGCAATTCGTGTGGTCAGCATGTTGCGCACGAAAGTCAATAGGAAACTGTACCATGTAAATCAGCCTTTGCACACTCTCTTTCTCTCCATGCACTTGCTTTGTTTAAGGGATGTTTTACAGAAAAAAGTCGAAATGACTCATTACGTGGGATCTAAGTACACTCTTATAACTAGCTGGCGCTAATGAGACGCTTTCTTACCAATTGCTTCGCGGTCAGCCGACTCTTCTCTTTCTTGCTCTCTTCTTTAGTAAATTCTTTCTTAGCGCCATCCTCCGTAGTGCTTTTTCTTTTTGATGACTTATCAAACCTCGGTGGTTTTTGTGGTTTGGGCTGCGATTTTTTCACTCCATCGTGGCGTCTTTCCCTCGCTCCACTACTTGCTGTCGAATGCTCTGATTTCTTTTCAGTCTTCTCTTGGACCTCTTCTTGTTCCTCTGTAGGAGCCATCGATTCGATTTCTTTAGTGATTTCTTTCAATTCGTCTTCGGCAGACTTGTCTTCGATGTTGGAATTGATGAGTGAGTTTTGGACAGCCACGACAGTGCTCTATGATGGTGAAAAAACAAAGTTAGTCTTCAAATTTTAACTGGATTCCCGGATTTTAGTAATTCTTTATCTTGTCCTCTCCCTGCCTGGTTTTTACCTGCGACGGAATCGAAGTTGGAAGTAGCTCATCACCAAGTAGAAACCAGAAAAAGAGAGTCGGAATGGCGTCACAAGCGGAATCAAAAGGATCAGGTTTATTTTGCTTCGTTTGTGTTTACGCTTATGACCAGCGGTTTTCACTTGCAGTTACACGCATTAACTTTTTCCGACTTCAATTCCGTCGCAAGCTTTAGTACATAAATTCTTGGCTCTCCAGAAAAACATGCAAACTATAGGTTTGACCCGCCCTTTCCGTGACTACCTCTGCTACTCCCTCTTCCCTATTCCAGCAAGATTAAAGGCGCGATTACACGACACAAATTGCATGGAGCATTGCAGCGTGTGACCTAAAGCGCAATTTGAAAAATATTGCGACACATCATCAGTGTTGCATCAATTGTTGGAAAAAGTAGAATTCGTTTCTACTTTTGGAAACGATCGCGTCTATATAGACCTTGAAGACACGCTTGCAACTTGTGTCGCAACGCTGTTGTGAAACAAGTTGCAGAGAAATTTGAACGTTATATTATACTTACCGGTTGAGTATGCCTTGAAGGTTTCCCACTGCCAACAGCGAGAGGATCCGGGACATTAGAAGCAATAGCCAGACAACTTCCAGGAGCTTTAGCTGGGGTAACGAGACTCAAAGGTTTATTCCATGCATTAAACACGGGTGGAGGTTGCGGTGACGGTGGCCTTTCGACTGTAACGGGACTGTTTCGCTTAGTCGAATTGGTACTCGAGGAATTACTATTGATTCCTGAGCTGACCAGGCCTGTAATTCCTTCCAAGACCAAAGCGGATGATGACTTGGTAGTCATCGCTTTGCCTTGGCTGGTAGAGCCAGATGCATTCTGGTGCTGTTTGCTAAACCTCGGAGGTTTGTTAACTTGGGTTTTCTTGAATTTTTCGGATTTTTCTGAGCTTCTTTGACTGGCTTTTTCCTCGTTCCTCTTTCGTCGCTCATCCTCCTCTCGTTGTTTTTCTTTGAGTTCTTTTTGGGTTCGTTTCGAGGTAACTTCCACAAACCCACTTGATGAGATATCAGATGCATCGTCTGGGATGTCATCTATGCAGATAACACCAGCCACGTTGTGTAAATCGTACAGCTGAATATTCGCTTTTTTAGCGACAGAATCAGTGCGCTTTTGAGTCTTACTCTCGATAGTATCCACCGCACTGTAGTCCGACCTCTTTTCTTCTTTAGGGGTTCCAGAACTTTTCTTGCCTTGCGCCAAGTCCGTACTTTTTGCAGCAGGTAAAGCCCCCTTAGACTCCAAGGTCGTTAACTTGGAACCTTCAACTTTTACCTGCTTTTCGGCTAAAAAAGGATCAGTTTTTCTTGTGCTGGATGGCCCTCCATCTCGACGGCCACCTTGTCTCCCAGACTCGTCACGAGATGAGGTTCTACGGTTTGAGTATTGATCACCTGATTTTGGAGCTCGTTTGTGTGAATCGCCTGATTTGTCTTGTTCTTTTGGACTTTGATTAACCTCGTCTTCCCAATCTTCTGTTGGTTGTATTGACCCGCCATCTCTGTCATCCATATCTCTTGAACTTGGCATCCCGCGGCCACGTCCTCTTCCTCTACCTCTGCCCCTACTTCCGCGATCCCCGCTGCGGAATCCACCACGACTGGAGCTTCCTCTCTGTGCTGCAGCTCTCTCCTGTTGCTTCTGGAACCGCGGAGGCTTCTCATTCTCTCGTCTGGGGCGTGGAAAGCCACCTCCTCTCGCTCTTGAACCTCTGGTCGATCTTACTGGAGTACGTGAAGTAGATCCCGACTGACTAGTGGTTCTTGGTCGTTCTTTTGGCTTTTCTTCTTTATCTTCTACTCTTTCTTCAGACGCAGAAGTCGCTGTGGTGTAGCTACTCGATTCACTTCCACTGTCGTCAACATCTTCTTCATCACTCGCCGGCTCTTCTTTCTTTGGAGTCCTCTGACTGATTCTCCCACTTCCAACCAGACGGCCACTGCCTATGCGTCCTCGTGCAGAACCTGCTCCCCTGCCTCGAGCATGCGGTACACCTCGATGGCTCCTCTCATGACCACGTGACGATCTGGGTGCTTCTCTGATGCGATCCTGATCCCTGGGCTTTATTCTTTCCCGATCTCTATCGCGGTCTCTATCACGAGGTCTATCCTTGTAATAATTATTGTCCTGATCTCGGTATCTGTCTCGTTCTTGTCTGCGATCTTGCCCATCACGAGTTGATCGTTGTGCAGTGAAATGTTCTTCTTCTCTTACATCGCGTGCCGGAAAGACAGCCCTTTTCGTCTCTGCCTTGTTTTCCTTATTACCATCAGTTCTTCTTTGATCGGAGGGTTTCCTCTGAACCCTTTCTCTTTCATCCTTTCTCTCATATCTATCCATCCTTTTCTCTGGTCTGTCAGTTCTTCTTTCTCCTTTTTCTCTCTCGTGAGAATCTTTGGCAGGTTTTTCTTGGTAGGAGGGTTTTCGTTCCTGGCTTTCTCTATCAGGTTGCGTTCTTTCATCTTTCTTTTGTGGCGCTCGTTCTATCTTTCCTTTCACTTCCCGATCCTCACTTGATATCTTATCTGATGTGTCTTTGTTACGATCTTCACTTTTCAAGGGTTCACGTGGTTCACGTGTTCTCTCAGTTCTCTCGTCCTTTCTGTAATCTCTATTGTCTCTCGAATCCCTTCTTTGACGAGTATCTCGCATACCTCGTTGGCGATTATCGCTACCGCCGACTCTATAATCAGATCTTCCACGTGCAATGCCACGACCTCTACCTCGATAACCTGATCCAGGCCTTAATCGTCCTCGCCCATCTGTCTGTCTGTCACGGCTGGTCATCTTGTTCCTTCTCTCTTCGTAATCCTCTTCAGTTCCGTCCCTTTTTCTTTTATGCACTTCTTCGGGTTTTCTGTCGCTAGATCGGTATTCTCGCTTTCGCGGAACTGTACCAGTTTCTTGATCGGACCTGCCTTTACCTGTTGGCTCAATTGGAGTCTTGTCATGTTGTTTTTCGTTCTCTTTCTCTTCCAGTACATCTTTTCTTGTTTCTTTATCGACACTCTTCACCGTACTGTCTCCTGGTCTTCCCTTGTCACGTGCATCAGTTTTTCGGGTCTCTTGCTCAGATGGAGAAGATGTCGTACCAGAATTCGCTCGCTGTCTCGACCCTTTCTCTCTTTCACCTGTACTGTCGAGTGACTTCACACTAGCAACATCATCTCCAGCAGTACTGCTGCTATCTGTGCGTTTCATGATCCTTTTAGGAGCTATAGTTTCTGTGGGTCGGCTTGTTTTTCCTGCACCAGATGGAGACACTGGACCTGAAACCAAGCATTACTTTATTAAAATTCAAACCACAACTTTTGGGCTCATCAAAGTCAGGGCACACACTACAAGATTGAAATGGAATTTAAGCGGAGGGGAGCAAAAAAAGTGTAAAACCCTTGAATCAAGTGAGAAAGCTAAAGAACTCAACTCATGTGATGGTGAGATATCCAGCCCTAGAGCCTGCAAGTGCACTACTGTACCTCTACCCCAACCTTGATTCACCCATTCAAACTGTGCGTGCTGATATATCACATAATACGAACATATTGAACTGAGGGATAAAAAAGGAAATCAGCTTTTAAACTTACCAGAGTCTGTACCATGGGTAGGGTGTACATCCAAGGCTTCTCTTCGTGGTTGTGACATAGGGTGTGTGGCTTGATAAAGCTGCTGTTGCTGGTATTGCTGTTGCTGCTGTTGCCTCTGCTGTTGGAAGCGAGGAGGGATATTTTTCTGTGGGTGTTGGAAGTACGGACGAGATCCACTAGACCTTGATGCATCACTGGAGTCACTGTCATTCCTTCGTCTGGAGGAATCATCAGCTCTGTAGGGTGGAACCTTCTGGTCTGAATGCAGCGGTGCAGGATAGTGCCCAGTCTTCTGGTCTGATGGCAGTTCAGTATCTTTATCATTCTTCTCTCTCACTTCCTCGCCTCTGGTCTCTCTTTCTGACTTCCCAGACTCTAAAGACTCAGTTCTTGGTGTCTCTGCCACGCCTTCCTTAGTTTCTTCAGACGTCTCAGAAGGAGCTCTCCCACGTTTTTCTTCCAGTGCTTTTAATTTCATCAAGGCAGCAGCCTTGGTTTTTGCTTGAAACTCCTGTTCTTCCTGTTCTCTTCTCATCCTGGCTCTCTCTACAGCTGCATGCATTTCTTGCTTACGAGCAGCCCATTCTAATAATGGTTCATCCTCCCTTCTCATGGGTGGACCCATTGCATCTTGCTTGGGTGGTGTTCCCCCGGGGGGTCCCCTCTCAGCAGGTGGTGACCCAGATACTGGGGAGTATTGACCCCTCTGTGGGGGTGGGTACTGCATGTTCCATGGTGCTGAGCCACCATGATAACCTTGACCTTGGGTTGGTCTGTGACCATCAAATGGTCTCTGAGGGGGTCCAGACCTGGCTTCTCTTCCATACTGGTTTTCTCCATATTGTGGAGGCCCTTGAGGTGGTTCTCCCCATGCAGATCTTGGCTTTTGAGGTGGTCTATCAGTATCCTGGGTAAAATTCAAAGAAATTTAAATCATTAGACATTTTAGGATGCATTTCAGGTGGCTAGTTTATTGAGTCCCCAACAGGGTGAGACAAAATACAAAGACAAGAAAAAATGTCCACCCATATTGCACCCTAAAATTTCTATCAAGTCATTTATTATCAAACTTTTTCTGATGGAATATTGTACTCTGTTGAGTATAATTGGATAAAAAGATTGGCTTACTTGAATGATATAAGCCTAAACACTTTGACGTCAAGAGTTAACTGGGTAACATAAACAATGAAAATAGCTGCAAGGCTGTATTTACCTGTGGTCTTTTGTACTGTGCCGACTCCTTGCCTTGGTCAGATTCTTTCTTCGTATCTGATGCAGAGGGTTCCTCTGCTTTCTGAACTTTTTTCTCATCAGTTTCGTGTTTGCTTTTTACCTCTTCTTTGTCACCTTTGCTCTTCTCTTCTTCATCAAAATCCTCAAAATTAAGCTTAGCCGTGTAATCAACTTCACCGTGTGCACCAGCCCATCCCCCATCATCATCTTCATCATCCATTGCTTGTATGTCCTCTGGTCTTAGAACTGCTGGTCTTATCACAGGCTTGTTGTCCATGTCTCTGTCGGCTTCATATCTCTTGTCTATTCGCATCCCTGGTCTTTGCCCAGGACCTGGTCTTTGATACGGTCTATGAGAGTAAATAGCAAGTAGATTATCTCAAGGGTAATTTTTAGATAGCACAAATAATAAAATAATATAAATCTCTTTATTTAAGTGTTTAGTCATTCTAGCTCTTTCGCACTAATTGGGGACACTTTTCACTCACGCACTACAACTACATTCAATGTTCTATACTCTATGTTTTTTAAAGAGGGAGGAAACCAGAGAAAACCCTCGTAGGATAGGAGAGAACAACACATCAAACAAATTCAATTCACATATGGTGTCCACAGGGCTCGAATCAGTGACCTGGACCTTTGGACTCACAGCTGTGAAAGAGGACTCGTTAGCAGCATACTTATGCTACCCAAATATATCTATAGGATCAAAATAGATGTCTAACCTTCCATATTGGTCTTGTGCAGGGTACCCATGGGGTGGTGGTCTGCCTCCTTGTGCAGGATGTTGACTGTTACTGTAATGGTGACCTCTGCTGTGCTGTAATGTGATAAATATAATATACATTTAATTTAAACATTAGATTATCAATAAACATATTGACTAACAAAGATAGAGTGATTTTACTTCACCTGTGAAACAGAAGTAATTGTTAATGTGTAAAAAAAATAGTCAAAAAGGAAAACAATGAAAATAAGATCTACTGAGGTCTACTAAGAGGAAAACAAAAAAAGAAAATAATAAAAATAAGATCTACTAGATCTACTAACTAATTTCTGGATTTAGTAAGACCACTCTAAAGTTTAAATGAAACATTGGAAAATGATTTTCTACAGGGAATAACGTGGTGTGAAATGGTAGACAACACACCTAGCTAATTGGTCTGATGAAAAAGAGCAAGCTGCTCTAGTTGGAGGGAATACCTTGTATATCAAATATAAATAACTTCATAATCTTACCTGGAAATCTGGAGGTGGTCGCCTATGGTAGTCCCCTCGTCCTGGTCCACCATTGAACATGTCATGATCTCGACCATAGCCATGTGAAGGGGGACCTTAAATTGTAACATTTACATCACTAGTTAATACTAATATTCTACAAATGAAAAACACCTACAAAAAATGCCAGATTTTAATTTTTTTATTTTGCAACATTAGGATCACTTACCTGGACCACTGCGCTCCATCCACGGAGGCTCGTCTGAAAAATAAAATGAGATGCAAATATAAGATATATGTAAAGTACATTGAGAGCAGGGGTACATAATTGACAGGTTGAGTGAACGTCACTATAAGGAATGGTTTCTCCAAGCTGGATATGTACCTTTACCACATGGCAGCCATGCTTATTCAAACAAGAATATAAACCCTGCTTATGCCATGAAAACTTATCTTGGCACATTCTAATGTACGCACACTGGAAAACAATCTAATAGTCTGGTCAACATAAATAATTTTAATACATAATTAAAAAAACAAATGGCTACCACATGCGAAAGTTCCACCCATGCTCTAGTTTTCTCGCAATGGGTTTTGCAATTTTAGTCGAATTACTGCCGTTTTCCACATTCTGTGAACTCGGTAGTTTGGAGCTGCATGCTGAATTTTGGTTTTTCACTACCTTCAATCAAAAATAATCAGTCGATACCTTTTAGGTTTAAAAAAATTCAATTTCACAATAAGCCCTTTAAACGTCCGAGTTTGCAGAATATCAAAAAACCACAGTAATTGTCAGCACAAAAGGGAATTTAAAATTGTATTGCTGGTGCAAGAAAAATATTGTTAGTTTTTGAACAGCTTTGAGATTACTTACGAGTATTTCGAATAATAGGAGCTTGGCCATGAGAAAATTCTTTTCTTTCTGGTTTTGTATCTCCATTGTCTGGCCCACCCAAGGTTGGAAACTCCCGATTGAAATATGGAGTTGGTTGGTGAGAGTAAGGTTTTGCTGTAAGAAAAGAATTTCAATAGTGATTATTTAATGCCCAATGTCTAGTTTAATTTTGAATTGTCCCCTTTACAGTTCTTGAAAGGTAGCCATGCCTTTGCATTGAAGCAAGACATACGGTTAGCTTGCAATGATAGAGACATATGAATAACTATCCAAGGTGTTAAAAAAGGTATCTATCATTGCAAGCTCACCGTTTATCTCCCTTTGATGCAAAGGCATGGCTACCTATTCAAGATGGCACAGGGAATTGTGAAGGTGACTATTGAACATGTTTCACGGACCAGGTTTTAACCTTATGGACCACTAGTTTAAATTTCCTAATACAATTGGTTTTTGTGATCATTAGCATCTAACTTGGGGGCCACTCTGCATGGACACAATAGTCTTTTCATCTACCCTAGAGGGGTAATTCAATGTGCCATACAGAGGAACAAGATATTCTAAGTGGCCCTCAAAATTGAGGATATGAAATAGCTGGATAATAACTAGACTACAGTATTTAACATTCACCAACCAAACCAAAGCCTTTTTTTACAAAAGGGAAGGAACAAATATAAAAAACAAATGAAAATATGGCAACTGATTTCAATGAATGAGTTTTTCAAAGGAAAAAATATTGTTATGAAACATTTTAGCATATCTGTCCCCCCCCTCAACTAAACACTAGATTATTTACTTCTGATGTCATTATGAAATGGGTCAATTAAGAGCTATATAGCCCTAATGACACCTAAACTTTCAAATAAACCAATATAAAGTATCACTCTTCTCTAATACAGTAATTTTTAGATAAAAATAGGTTTAATAATTATCGAAATTTGTCCTTCAAGTTTTGAAAGGCTGTTTCACATCTGCTTAGAATAGGATCAAAAGAAATTTTTCTCTTTGTTTGTCATAGCAATACATCAATATTCATGGGACAAGCCAGGTACTGAACATGTCATGCGAGTAATTAGATTCACAGAATAACCACTACTTGTTAAATAACAAGAACTGTTTGACATCAAAATGTAATTAACAACAAAATCTTCAAATATCGAAAAGACCAATATTGCTCCAAGCTAGTGAAATTTAATGGCTCACTATTTAATCCATAGGTTAGTGGTCACATAGGTCACAGTAATCTGCTGGGATACTGGATTTATAGACATTACCAGCCCATTGCTTAGTATTTGAAAAACTTTCTGAAAGATCTTTTGGTTTGAGAATTTCTAGAGGAAAACGTTTTTATGAAATCAAAAATTTAAATCTTAGTTTTATTTTCTTAATGGTGATTGATTTTACATGAAAATAAAAATTCAAAATCATTAAGAGCCTTTTCATACTTAAGTTTGAGAAACAGAACTTCAATTAAACAAACATTTAGGAAAATAAGGTGAAGTGTTTGCCATGTTCAATAGTTTCATTGATGATCGTAAAATTAAATGCCAAGTTTGTTTTCTTCAAAATGCTAATTTTTTTCCATCTAGACAAGCCAAGAGGTCTGTTTGATGACTAAGATTAAAGGACTTCATAATTATTTTGCCTTACATAAAATATTCTGATCTCTAGATGTGGATCTTTGGAAAAATACAATATCTTCAAAATCAAGAAAAACTTTTAATTTATTTGATGAAAATATTACATTTTCAGTAATAGAATTTTTCAGGTCCTTCCTTTTTAGGAAAGTTGTTAGAAAGATAGCAGTTTAGAGGATGATTTTTTAGAGTAAAAATTGTTTGTCTCATGATAAAAATATTCTTAGTGCAGGAACATTAATTTGAAGACCAGCAGAGCTGGTGGTTCAAAATAACTTGAGAATTATCTTTGTTTTCACTTATATAACACTCTAAGAAAATAAATATTCCATCATGATGAGTTACCTATAGACTCTTATCTGATACAGTGAAATTTCCAAACAATTTCAAGACAGACTTGATGTTTTCAATTTTCTTTGTTTTCATGTTTTTGCTGCACTCATAAAAGAGTTAAACCAGGGATACTGCTTTCTCACATTTTTCTAGTTTGCACAGTTTAAAAAAAACACCTCTAATATGAATGGATTCTTAAACCATCAATGTCTACTAGATCATTTTCTCCCCTTAAAAATTACAATTCCTCTCCTTCTGGTTAAAGTTATGTTAAGCAGAGAAGAATAAAACCTTCCATATATTTAAATATCAACATGGAGACAAAATAATATAAAGCATCAAGAGTATATGCATTTATTATGCAATAAAAATGACAACTATATTTCTTTTTCACACAAATATTTCTCTCTCATGTCCAATGCAGTCCCTAAGCGATTTCCATGTCTGCCTAAGGCAATAACAAAATTTAATATACGAGGAATAATTGTAGTATTTCTATTGCAATTTGCATTTTATGTAATCCAAAATAATTTTTTTTCCATTCAACATTAACCTCACAGTAGCAACCTGTGAGACATTGCTTATTAAAAATGCTAAATGCAATCTTATCAAACGAAGGGCAAAATTGCTTGAGGTTAATAGCTAGACAAGGAATGTTTCACCTAAGTTTAAGGTAAAATTACTAGTGATTGCACACAAATAGATTTTGGTATCACGCATGGGGCAGTCGCTGTCCAGAATTTGAAAATGCTAGTGAATTTAATTCTTATGCTTCTCCATACTCATGAAATAAAGAAATATCAATAACACAATAAAAAGCCTATCTAAACTTACTGCAAAGATCTTGTAAAAATGCTAAATATGATACTGACTTAGAACAGGTGAAAATGAATAAAATAAAACCAAAGAAGGAATTCTTTACATCACCTGCCTTGAGAAAAATAATATTCCACCATAATGCAAGAAGCATATTGTTTACATTATGTTAATCTCAAGCTAAACAAAGCACTAACAATGTTGTCTGCAGCTTTCACTCCACCATCTAAATAACAGGAAATTCTATATCTGGTTAAATACAGGATATTTCTCCTTTACATGCAATCAAAATAGTTTTACAACCCCACAAAAAATTAATGTAGTGAAACTATGATCAACAATTTTTCTTCATAAGAATTGCTTTACGATTGACAAGTGTAATTTATTCTTATAACGTCACGCTTTGTGTCAGATTCGA
This sequence comes from Actinia tenebrosa, assembly GCF_029948245.1. Classification (NCBI taxonomy): domain Eukaryota; kingdom Metazoa; phylum Cnidaria; class Anthozoa; order Actiniaria; family Actiniidae; genus Actinia; species Actinia tenebrosa. The sequence goes on along the minus strand of NW_028292586.1, from coordinate 1,768,807 downwards.
GTATCTGTCAAAGTTTTTTCTTCTTCCGAAAAAAAATTCCACGAAAAAAATTTCGTGTCTTAGATGCAAACCATAACTTACAAGTTAAAATTACTTGAAGAGAACTTAGGAATACGAATATCTAAGCTTTTGGATAACTTCAATGTTAATCGTGCATTAAGCAGGGATAGCAAACAAAGCGCGAAAGTTACAACAATAGATCGCTACTCAAAATCGATGTTTCGACTTAAAAATATTTCTTGCAAAAGAAATTTTTGAGCTACAATCTTCCTTACCTTGACCACCAGCCTCGCTTTGTAATATAGTGCCCCACGTTTTTGCATGTGCTTCGGATTTTTCTTGTGTAGTCGTTGTCGTGTCTTGTCGCGTTGGCCCCGAGCTTTGCGACTGTGGTTGAGTTGCCGGTTGTGAAGAGGGGTAGGATGATGGTTGTATAGGCCGCTGAGGCTGCAGCAGAGGCTGCTGTGTAGTTGGCACACTTCCTTGTGATGTCTGAGGAGCTGGAGTTGTAGAAGGTGATGAGTTCTGTGGAGCTGATGACTCGGTTTTCTCTTTCGCACTTCCCCATCCTCCTCCACCGCTTGGTACTAAACTTACTGTTGGGTCGTTACCAGAATTCTCGCTTTTCAAAGATGGTAAGTTCGCTGGAGGAGGAATTCGCCGACTGGATCCGATCTTACCCAGACTCTGTAATCCATGGCGAGTTGCCCCTACAATATACCAAAAATTCATTAGAGTAACTGTGTATTTTATCTGCGCAAGAAAATAATTTTCCCTTACAACAAACTACGCTTGTATTCAGCTACGCAGTTGCAAAAGAGAGACCAAGAAACGACGTTAAAAACCAAAATAATTAAGCCAACATAATAAACGTTCAAGATATCCTTATGTTTTATTATATAATTGAGTTTTATAGCCTCAAATTATAGATAAGCGCATAAAATACAAGTACAAACCTGTGGAAGTTTTGATTTCTACTTTGTTGCCTTTGTATGTCTGGTTTAGGTTAAGTGAAGAATACTTCGGCTTCCCTGCATTTTCCTTTATTTTAGCAGCCAAACGGTCGGACATTCTGGATAGGCAGTCATGAAGGAAATAAGTAAGAAAAGCCTAAATTTTAATGTGCCTGCAACGTAGTAGTTTCGTGCAACTCGCCAGCAATGGCGGAAAGGGCGGCAAATCCAGTAAAGTCCACAACTAAACGATGCCCGTATTTGAGATAATTCGTCACAAAGACCTCAAGCTAGGTGTTATCTAACGTCCGATGTATTTCTTCTGCTTATAAAATGGACTGTCTGTCCAAGGATTGTTGTAGATGGTAAGGATGGAAATTTCAAAGCCAAGATGGTGGTAAACGACAACGTCAAGCCAGCGGTGAGATTAAAATTTTATGCGAACTAGTTTCACGATGAATCTTACATGACGTACCTTGCTGCCGACACGTCACCGAACAACGCCGAATCTTTCCGATGCCTTTCCGAAGGTGCAGTACACGAAATATTTGGAAACAGTATGTAGTACATACACAAAGAATAAATATAAAATCAAATCAAATTCTTGCAGCGCATACAATACGAGCGTTTTTTCGTTTAAAGCAAAAGCGATGGACAAGTGATTTAATACTAGGATCGTGAACGTGACCTGATATTCGAATGACTGAAGTCACGTCGTTTCGTCATATACCCACCACGTACCTACCTATGCTACTTAAAATATCTAAAATGATTTAAGCAATTCGTCTTTTTAAACGTCATAATACAGTCAGGGACACACATGACAAACATCTTATATAAGAAATTACTCTTACCAAGGTCAACCAAACGTTGTCATGGAAACAACACCAAAAAGTCTAAGCGCTGACCGACGACGCAAAGCTGAGGAACTGAGGGTTTTTTTCGTTATTTGCATAAAGATAAAAATTGAGCGTGATAGACTGCATGATTCTTGAAGTTTCCTTTCCATCAACTTTTTCCTCTCCCCCTTTTTATTCTTTGTTTTTCCTGATATATTTTTTTAGGTCATCTGTCAGCCATGCCTCGGTAGCCAGCGAAGGAGGGTGAAATACTCGATTTATCTTGACTGGTGACGCAATGAAAACTACGTGTGGAACAAAAACAATCTAGCTCATTCGTGATGACTATCCCGAAACAGATAAGTTCTCGGGAAGGAATGTTTAGTCTATGTCAGACTTTAGCTGGTCGTTTCCGTTTGCAAGAAGCGAAATGTCGTTGAATCCGGTCTTCAATCATTTTCCACATGTTTAATGAAGGGAAAAACAAAGTGTAGGTTGTGGAACAATGCATGGGTTATTTTACGAAGCCGGTAGGGGATTGTTTGGTGTGTTTTCCTGTCCAGCTAAAACTATTGTAAAAATGAACATTTCCTGAACGATGAAAAAATCATAAGGGGAAGGATGTGTGGAATGGAATTAGGGTAAGCGTATCGAGGTCCCAGAAATTAGGGGGAAGGGGAGAGGAAGTCACCCACAATCAAAAATAAACAAATAAATAAATAAATAAATAAATAAAAATAAAAACGAAAAGAAACAAACATTATCTTATATTTTTTAATAAACAATAATTTCAATATTTTATTCTTTTATATATTTTTTAAAGAAAATAATTGTAATTCGTAATCTAGTCTTAGAGTAATTTTGAATATTGACATTAAAAATTATGCAAATTTGAAAGTAAATTTTCTTAACTCAGTTTTACAGATATTACAGTTAAAAGTTTGATTTTCGTTTGAACTGAAATAAGGTCCAGTTCATACGTCGAACTTTTACGCGTCAAATCTAATTGACATCTGATTCAAACGTCGCATTTAACCGTAGCCGCCGAGATATTGAGCCTTTAAAATAGACGCATTGCATTTCAGCGCGACGAAAAGTCGACGTTTGAATCAAGCTAGACCACAATGCAGCATGCTCGCTATCTTTATATGGTGCATAGAACTACAAACGAAAGGTTTCCCTTTTTACCGTGGTCATAAACAGTCGAGAGCTGAGAACCTGTTCCAGACCTGATATAATCCCAAAAACACTGCCTTATCTGTGTTTGTTGTAGTCGATACCTGAAATTTTAGCTCTACTTTCACTGATTTCACTAAAGACCCTAACACTCAATCAATATCAAAGTTCTTCTTTTTTACTTAGAACATCATCAGGAACGATACTTTCCGTTTCAGTGTCACTGAAGTAACCATGGTCGCCGATGTAATGGGTTGGGTAGATCAGTAAAGGTTCCGCTGTCATGGCAACCAGATTCCTTGGCTCGAAGTAGCTGGACCATTCCTTACTGCGCATGACAAAACATTTAAGGGATGCAAGCAAATAATTTATTAATATCATTAATGCACTCTTATCGATAGAGTAGAATTCGTATGAGTATTGAAAAAGTTAGCGTGCGTGACATGGTCACAGTACAATAGTGACGTCATTCGTTAAACCAAACACAGCGAGGTCACTAATCATCCAAAGAGAATTCTTGGATAAGGCACAATTACGGTACCATGAGATTTTGAGGTCACGCAAAACACCTAACACAGCGAGCGAGGTCACTAATCATCCAATGAGATTTCTTGGCATATGGCACAATCACGGTACCGTGAGATTTTGTGGTCACGCGAAATCATGCGAATTCTACTCAAATAGGACAAATAAATAAAGTACAAAATATGATAAAAATTCAAGCTTAACGACAAACACCGTGTGGGATTAGATATTTGAAATTCATTTTATGTTTGCTGGACAAAAAATGCTTTAGCATTCGCACTGATCATTCAAAACGTATCACATTACTTTTGAGTGAGGAACATACAGGGCACGATGACGTCACAACACCACAATGACGTAAAAGGATGAAGACAGCAGCTCACTTTAGAAACGCGTTTGGGACTGGGGAGAACATTAACTTGCTAAGGCTTCAGGGATGGTTACTAATACGCTTGTAGTTTTGCTGGGCTTCAACTGATGTCATTTCCTGTCTCATGAGAAATGTTCTTCAGCTAAATAGGCACATGGTGGTCAGTGTTTGACCGCCACTTGCAGCAGATAATAAGATTCAAAGACTTTTCTCAGTTGATTGAAATCCAGCAATTTACATTGTTTTCCGTAAGTCAACTGCTGAACTGTGGTCCACAGGCTCGAGTAAAAATCCCAGATGCCCTTGCGCTTCGAACTTTTATCCAGTACCAAAACCTTTGAGTCTAAAGTGAGGTTCTCCCTTTGCACAAATGATACGAATGATACATACGCAGATAATCTTTAGTCCAGTTTTCTTTTCATGCATTGAAACAAGACTGCTAATCGATTGTGGTGGCTTAAAGCTAGCTGTATTCAAAGAGCACATTTATGCAAAGACACATGAACATGCATCGACACAGTGGCACTCGTAAAAATTTACATGCAAAAACTATAACACTAATGCTGGCTGGCATTCATCGGAAAGGCACATGGAATTAAGATACAGGAGAAAAACAGTTCGGATTGTGAGAAAGAGAAGAGAACAAAACGAGATAGTGGGATATAGGGTTGGTATAGGTTGGTCTGCGAACAGAAGTATACTTTGCTAGAGCTTTTAGGCTCTTTATTTACAATGCGCATGCTCCCACCTCTAAGATCTTTAAGCGACTGCGTTTTAATGTTATGGGCACGCGTGATATCTTCAAAGCGGTGCAAAGGATACTAGCTAAAAAGATGGGGGTAAAGAAGTATGGAGGTATGAAATAAATGTGGAATAATGCGTGACAGTAACGTGACAGTTGCGTGACTTACTTAGGATGGCGGTCATACATTACTGGTAGAAACTCATCCACTGCCATCATTTTAACCAAAGGCTTAGCCGATATCAGTTTTCGAGCGCCTTGAAGGTTAATCATGTACCCCAAGGTCCACCAGGTATAATTGACCCAATTTAAGTAATTAGACCCATCCACTGTGTCAATGATTTCTGTCTTCATCCTTCTGCGCCCTAAATAACTAATACCAGATAGATAATCATAAATTATATATAAATATATAGATGACACAGGGTTCCCAGCAGGGCGATATATAGTCGGCTGGCAAAACTGTAGCCAACCAAGTATTGCCCCACCCTACTTCCCATCCCATATAACTACCCCTCCCCCTGGCTTCCCCCCTGACTTACTTGCTGTGCCGGTTATACATTATGGGTAGGAATTCGTCTAAAGCAAGCATGCGGTGAAGAGGCCGTGCAGCGATAAGCTTGCGTGACCCGCTTAAAGAAAGTATGTATCCTATGGTCCAATACGAATAATCAGCCCATGCAATACGGCTGCCATTCCCGATTAGTTCAGCAGAATCGTCTAGGAATTTTTTACGGCCTAGATAGCTGAGCCAAATAAAGTACGGTTATTATTGAATGGTTCATGCAGTAAGTGTGGTCAGCGGATGCTTCCTTGAAATCAGCACGCTTTGGCGCGTGAATGAGAAATCAGCCTGGAAATCAGTTCGTGATGTATTTACGGTTCCATTTAAATCGGGCAGAATCTTTTGAAAGGGAAATTCTGTGCAACCCCTCCTGCATTAGATGTGTTAAAGTCTTAACCCGCGCTCATGACATCACAACAAATCTAACATCTTGCATGATTGAGCCCTCGTTCTTTTGACATGCGGTTAATGCTATAGATACATGCACATTGATTTCCCCATTCTTTTCAGTGCTGCATGAAGTACATGCAAATTGTTAGCCATTTTCCACATATGGGTATTTAATGCACAACACTAACAATAATGGCTCCAGCAGTCTTCCTTAATGGGTGGGCAGGGGCGTAGCGAGGACGCAAATGCCCCCAAAGTAAAATATAGTGACTTGTAGGCCATTAAATAAATGATTGTAATAATTGAGATGACGAAGATCATGATGATCATGATTATTATCATTGGTCGTAATAACGATGATGGGGCTAATATGTGATTAAATATGTTTGAATAAATAAATAAACAAATAAATAAATAAATAAATGAATAAATTGACAAATAAAAAAAAATAAAAATGATGATGATGATGGTAATGTTGGCGATAGTGATGTCGCACGACGATGATGATGCATGATGATGGTGATGGTTATGATGCATGTTTATGATGATTGTTATGATGATGGCTATGATGATGGTTATGATGATGGTTATGATGATGGTTATGATGATGGTTATGATGATGGTTATGATGATGGTTATTATGATGGCTATGATGATGGTTATGATAATGGCTATGATGATGGTTATGATGATGGTAATGGTGCATGGCGACGATGATGGTAATAACGGTGATGGTGATAATGTTAGTGATGACGGTGAAAATGATGCACGATGGTAAAACAGTAGTCTCCTTCGCAGCCATTTTCGTCTCGTTCCATTCCACTACGGTCCCCTTCTGTCCAAGACTAAAACAGCTGCGAGGGAGACTAGTAAAACAGCGATTTGCTCCATGGAAGTGAATCATGATGATACGAGAACTGAGTAAAATAACTAAACGACCGCCTGATGTATAACGAGATGTACGAGATACCCGGTCACATGGTACTTACATCAATTCCCAAGGGTATTTGTCCCGAATTTGAAAAGCTTCATCGAGAAACGCTTCCACCTTCCGGCGAAAGTTAGACTCAAAACGGACATCATCTTCAAGTACTAACACATTGTTCAACCCTTTGTTGAGCATCTGAAAAAAGCATTGAAAAAAAAAGTAAAAAAAAAAACATTATGAAAAAATTATTTAAAATGAAATTTTGAATTAACAAAATTTAGAAGCGAAATTTGATCTGGTTGAAGCAAAGTTACTACTGTTAAACGAATAGCAAAGACTTCCGGAAGGACGCAAATACACAAAAATATCGATATCACTATCGGTAGAGAGTATCAAGTGACCCACCTCTTCCCAAATAAAGTAATGACTTAGAAAGCAGCCAATTTCTCCCATTGTCAACGCTCTACGACAAAAGAAAAGTATAAAAAAAGTTCATCAAGTCAAGACGATATGAGCTTTTTCTATTATGGTATTGTTCCATTCAAACTCTCACGCTCCATTGCGAGGCTAATAGGGCAACATATGATTACGTATGCAGCCCCTTGGTTTAGAATGGGAGGACAAAATACATGTGCGCCATGTTGGTTGACATAAAATGAAAGTGAGAGCATATCGTTTGTCTGTCATCCAACATGGCGGCTAAGACGTCACATACACAAGGTAAAAAGAGATGATCACCATGCTGGTTGTTATAACAAATGAAGCTGTTTGTCATTCAAAATGGCGGCTATGACGTCATGACACATCTACTTGGGAGAGAATGAATGGACATAAGATATGGTCGCCATGATATTGGATGATATAACAAACGAAGCTGAGAGCATATTTTGTCATTCAACATGGCGGCGTAAGCCGATAACAGGTTATTATTATTTGGTGTAATGACTTACCTTTTACTGTATGGGTCAAAATATCCCGGTAACATCTTGATTCCCATCTCTTTGATCTGATCGATTGTCAAAGAGCTACGAATAGAAAAAAATGGTTCATTGTCATTTATTCGTTTTCTACCTATCTACCTAACAGTGTCTGTCTGTCTGTCTTTTTTGAGTGTCTGTCTGTTCGTCTGTAAGAGTCTGTTTTTCTGTGTCTATCTGTCTGTGTCTATATGTCTGTCTGTCTAATAATGCCTGTATGAATGTCTGTCTACTAGTATCTGAGTACTTGGCTGTCACTGTCTGTCGGTCACTATCTGTCTGTGTTGATTCGTTCAGTCATCTTTTCTGATGCATATTTCGAACTTACTTTCCATCTACAGCGTCCACTAACTTTACGTCGATCCCCAGCTCTTTCAACGAAGCCAACATGCGTCTTCTTCTAAGCGGCCGTCGCTTTAGATTAATCATATAAATCTGGAGACAAAAAAGAGTCAGGACGAAATGCGCGTTAAGTCAAAAACCTGTTGCCTTCCATGCACGATCGACTACAATTTGAGAAGTGTTGAATTCGTTCAGTGGGATATTGCGGAGGGTGGGAAACCGGGAACCCGGAGAAAAACCCTAGAAGCATAGGAGAGAACAAACAAATATGATAGCGATAGAATCCATAACCACATCAGTGAAAAGCCACATTAGCAGCGCGACGGAATTAGCAGATGTAATTTCAAAGATACCGTCGTAGCACCTTCTCCGCAGTTGGTCTATAGAGCAGTTTTCTTATGACTGTGAAAAGCTTAGTGCCGTGCCGTGCCGTGCCGTGCCGTGCCGTGAACGTAATATTTTCTAGAATTTTAATTGGCTGATTTTTTTTCTCGCGCAATGTGATTGGTCTGAAAGTGCCGTGACTTTGGCGTGACCGTGTCCGCGCCGTGTTGATGCCGTGTTCCGGGCATTTGATTGGATGGAGAGTACATTCTCGAGCAATGTGATTGGTCTGGCGTATGCCTTGCCGTGTCACGACTGTGTTCGTGAAGTCAGCTTTTCAGATAGTCATACGAAAGCCGCTCTAAGTGATGGTCCGGCCGGGACATACACCACATAAACCCATGATCGCCCGTGACGGGTAAGGGATTCTATTGTCTTACCTCGTCCAATCCTAGCTTGTCTTGTTTGATGGGTTTGATGCTAACATGAGGACTGACGAGCATCAGTTCTTCTGGATGGTCAACTATGAAACACCGTCATCGTTAGGATATTGGCTGACGTTTGCATGGAAAACCGCTTAAAGCTTGCACGCAATCATAACTGAGGAGGAGTAGGGCGGATTGGGTGGCATGCCAGATCCCCTCTGAATTTTCGAATAAACTTTAAACCAGACAGACAGACAGACAGACTGGCTGACTGGCTGACTGGCTGACTGGCTGACTGGCTGACTGGCTGACTGGCTGACTGGCTGACTGGCTGACTGGCTGACTGGCTGACTGGCTGACTGGCTGACTGGCTGAGTGACTGATCGACAAACTGGTTGATAGACCGAGAGACTGAGTGACTGAGTGACTGAGTGACAAACTGGTTGATAGACCGAGAGACTGAACAACTATGAACTACCCAATATTTGATCAGCCGATTGAGTGACTGATTGAATAAGTGGGTGACCAATCTTCCAAACAACTGGCAGATTAACAGATTGACTGACTGACTGACTGACTGACTGACTTAATGATCATTTTCTTGTCATTTAACTTACCTAAATACTCGAGTTTGAGGTCAGTGAAAAGAATCTGGATTTCTGGAAGGTTTTCCGTAGTATGAATAGGTGGTACCATGTAACCATAAAAATCTCTATTAATAAGGTGCAACTTGATTCCTAATGAAGATTAAAAACATCAGTCACTGACAGGTTTGGGTAATGCTAAGCAGCCAATGAGAGGACACATAAGAATGCAAGTAAGGATTAACCAATCACAAATTAGTATATACACCTTCTTGCAATAACGTTGTCATACGAAAAAAGAACATTAATGATTTAATGGGATAGGAATTATATCAAAAAACAAAAGAAGATCACAGAAGCTGAACTTTTTCTTTTGTCTTTTAATGTATTCCTTTCTCACTAAATTACTAATGTTCTAATATCATATGACAACATTCTTGCAAGTAGGTGTATATTTAGCTACATTGGTAGGGGTCTAGAACAAGAATTCTGTCACTGGTTCACAGATGAGCCTAACCAACAGTATGTGTTCGGATGCAGGTAAACTACTGGGAACCCTGTGTTATTTTGGGCTTAAAAAATACATTACATCATAGAAGAAAGCTGTTATTATTTCCACACCTGCAGTTCTCGCTGAGTAAGCAAAAATCAAGATGTCATCTACTTCTCCCTTGTACTTAGGGGGTGGGGGATAGTAGGTCAAGTTTGACGACACCCTCTGGCGCAAGTCGACAAGGTATGTTGAATGGATCATTGGAAAGTCAAAACATCCTCGTATTTCTCGATAGAGAACTGGAAAGTATTCATCGGTTCTTTTATAATATCCCTAAAAAAATACATCATTTTATGTAAATATTTTCTTTTTTTTAAAAAAGTGCCTCTGCACTTCCCAAATAAGGGGATTAGAATTTCAAAGGGAATTTTTCCAAGGGGTGAGGAGGGTCTGAGCAGGGTATATAGTGTGTAGTTCCAGATAATATCCATACCTCCCCCATGGAGGGGATTGGAATTTCCAAGGGGTGGGGAGGGTCCGAGAAGGGTATATTGTGTAGTTCCAGATAATATCCATACCTCCCCCATGGAGGGGATTGGAATTTCCAAGGGGTTGGGAGGGTCTGAGCAGGGTATATTGTGTAGTTCCAGATAATATCCATACCTCCAGCATTAAGGGGGATTGGAATTTCCAAGGGGTGGGGAGGGTCTGAGGAGTTTTGGTTCTCAAAACCTGGCTACTTTTTGCTACTATTTGTCTATCACTAATAAACCACTAGTAGCTCAGCCAATCATAGCACAGGATTTGTGATAGACCATTAGTAGGTTTATACTAACAACTATATATTAAGCAGTTGATATTATAACTTACATCTTCATCCATTCCTCCCCAGAAGTTTGAATATGCTGACTGGTTCTGGAACACTGGTATTAATGGTGCTACCACAGTCCTGGGGAAAAAATATTATTTCAGTTTTTCAAAGAAATATCATTTTTCTTAACAACGTCAAAACATATAAAACTAGAGAGTAATTATACTATATATTACATAATTTAAGAATACAAGCTCCACAATGTCAATCTTATTTGGAATTATGACCATTATACAAATTGAAATATTCGTAGATGGCTAAAAAGGTTACACTGAAAAATGACATAAGGTCAGGAGAAAATTACTAGATATTTTATCATATTTTATTATTATAATTGCGCTAAGTTAGACATCATTATTATTATTTAATACATTGTGTCATTCTTACTTTTTCTCTGCCATCAAGTCCCTCAGCACACTTGCGTTGAACAAAAAGTTATCACAGTCAACAACCTACGAGTAAAAATAATAACAAATTTACTTTATCATTATCTCATGACCTTCTAGCAAACTCATTGTTCTGCCATCTAACCACAGGCAGCCCAAGCTGTATAATGGTTGTGGGCATGTGATGGTGCAATAATTATGGAGGACTTCCCTTAGAACTTCTTGATCAGTCTATTATTAATTCCTAAGACAAGAATGAGAAAACTAAAACTCACAAATAAATAATCTGCCCACTGTTCTCTTGCAGCATCTAATGCCTGTTGTCTAAGGGATGCCACTTGTTGGTATCTCAATTCAGACCATTCTGATACAAAGGATGCATCACTATACATGGTTGGTGAATCTGTTGCATTTATAAGGACTCTATGATACAGTGGTGCGACATTATTAGCCCATTCTTTAAGAATCCCTGACGTGTTGTCCACATTATGGTCTGTAGCAATCCTGGACAAGAAAGAAAAATATTACTGACAACTAATATGGAGTCTCCTTAACAGTCGACACTATAGTCCCCTTCACAGTTCCCTGCGCCACCTTTCAAGATGGTGCAGGGAACTGTGTAAGGGACTATTAGTTTCAGTGGATGGGCCCAGGAAGACCTGGTCTAAGTAGCAAGCCTTTGAAGACTTTAATAATATCTATTTTCTAAATAAATTATCAGAATCATCAATTTATGAATGTAAAATTTAGTAACACAAGGAAATCAAAAACTTCAGCATTTTGTAAAAACTGTGCATCATTGTTCGAGAAAAACATCATTTCTTTGAAGGAAATTGTTGACAGACGCTTGGAATGCCTGGAATGATAGGACACGTAAGCAGATATGAATCTTGTTAGAACAGAGAAGAAGAATATCCTATAAGCATGAAATAATAGAACAAAAGAGATTTTACTTTATGTAAATCTGTAGAGGATTTCCTAGTAAAAAGCTTGTAAGTTATACTATTAGTTCTGTATATTTTAAACTCAAAGTCGTCTTAAGATGTCTATTAAACCTATTGTTTTTGTGACAGAAGAGATGTGCAAAAAGCTAAAATGAATTGGAAACTGCAATCCTTGGAGCGCTTTAATTGTTACTCTAATTAGTTATTTAAGCAGCTGGTTGATAATTTACTGGATACTTTAAAAATACTGGCCTTACCATATTGAAATCCGATCTTTTGGGTAATCTAAATTCTCGATGTAGCCTAACCAGTTAGGCAATAAGTGGGCCACGTTTCTTGCTATCACTGACAACAGCACAGTTGGATCCTTCGCGGATTCTGTCCCTTCTGCTGCACCAAAATGTTCATTTGTTTTAGGTTCTGATCTAGACGACGGTATATAAACAAAAAGAGTAGAAGCTAGGAATATACTATAAATTAGAGGACGCATTTTGAGTAAATCTGCAGCATGTTATTTGAGAATCCCGTGTTAGGGTCGGGGAAGTCTGACACGTAGTGTATGAACCGGAAGTTGGTCATCGTAAGTGAACAACAGCTCATTGATTAAATGACGCTTCCGGTTAACTTCCAAAGTCAACTTTCAAAAAAAAAATTTCTATCTTTTTCCTTTAAGTGTGTTATTGTCGATGGATGCAAAGGTTTATAATTCAAAAAGGAAGAAGAAAATATCAAGAATAGGACAAGTTAATAAAGAAAAATAAGAACCGACTCAAAAATCTTATAATGGGTTGCCTGTGCCAGGCCTGTTGCCTGATGGAAACAACCGAGTACCAGTATTCACTCTAAGTATGGGAAAGGGACGGAAAAGAATGAGTAAATATAAAATAAAGTAAAAAATAAGATAAGACGCTAAGCGGTATATTGCGCTTTTTAGGGCAATTTTACTTTTTATCTATGAATAATCGAAACTTGTTTATTATTTAAAAATCAATTCTAGAATGTGGAACATCAAAACAAAAGCTCACCAAGCTCATCACTTTGCAATCAGCTGTTCAAGATAGAAACAATTTGTGCCCACTGTTTATATTTTCACAAATAAACTCTAATCATAATTTCTCTGGTTTTTTTAATCTATTTTTTTATAGATTTATCAAAGTTATTTTCCAAAGTCCCTGCTGTGATTATTTGTGGACTATTTCTATCACATCTTGCTCGTCATCGGAATCAGGAGTGATGGTTTCCTTTTTTGTTGCTTCTTTTCCTATCTCCTTCTTTTCCTCCGCTTTCTTCTTCGTCTTCTTAGTTTGTACTGTAGCGTGTAAACTCACTGATTGTGTAGGTTTTATTACTGTAGTTTTTTCTTTTTTATGTGTATCTTGAGTTTTCTGCTTTGCTTTTGCTTCAGTTTGGTTAACTTTAGCTACGACTGGCTTTCCATGTACTGCCTTGAGAGTATGATTTCCAGCGCCTCTCACAATTTCTCCTCTCTTTCCCGTTCGTCTCGGGATACCACTTTTCTTCTTCCCTTTCAACTTCTTCCAGTTGCTCAAAATCTTTGACACTAAACTTCGATACCTCGAGACGAGATTATGGAGCACTTTCTTTTTCTTTCTAACAGGTTTTCCTCTACTAGACTTTTGAACTGCACTTATAGTTTTGCTGAAATTGAGAAGTTTGGTCGCCATGTTGTGGATAATTTTGCTTCTATCTTCATCTTGGTTGTAATCGTCGTCGCCTTCTTCATCGCCTTCTTCACTTGTGTCTTCATAGGTGTGTTTCGTTGATAATTCTGTTTGTGCCAAAGCTGCCAAGACACTTTGAAGTCGGTTTCTCTCTGCTTTGTACTTCTCGTCCTTCTCCGCCATCTTTTTCAAAACTAATCCTAGCTGTCTAGCGAGCCGTGTTGCCAACATTTTCCAGTCTCCTTGGTTATAGCTGTTATGTGAGGAACGCATGGACGCGTCTTCATCTGAAGGATCCTGGCTTTTTCCCGCCATTTTGACGCGCTTGGCACCAATCATTTCAAGGTAATGGCCTGCCTTTTTGATCAAAGAAACCACTAGCACAAGGTGTTGTTCTTTGGTTAAAGGCTTCTTTTTCTTAGGTTTAGGCTTAGCGTTGGGGTAAAAAAACTCTGCATCATCATCGTCGTTGTCGTCCTTATCATCATCATCTCCATCCTTTTTCTTCTTTTCCTTTTCTTCACCTTTTCTTTTCATTTCCTTTTCGTCCTTGCTTTCTTTTTCATCCTTTTTCTCGTCCTTTTTCTCGTCTTTCTTTCTCTTTTCTTCACTACTTTCTTCCGTTTCCTCCTCATTGTCTTCATCTTCCTTCTTCTTCTTTTTCTTTAACCCTTCTTGTATTTCAGCCCCATTTACTATCTCCCCAAGATCATCATAAGCCTCTCGAATCTGCATCACAATATCTTTTGCACTGTTGCCTTTATCTTGAACTGTCTTTGGCTTGTCATCTTGGTCCAAACCAGTCTAAGATTTCCATAATTTTTTGCTCATCGCTTTGGTAGGGCACTTTTGTATCTGGTTTTGTCGTTCCCTCAGTTGGAGTTTCGCTCTTACCTGTGGCGTTCTGAGCTCGGCATCGTCAACTTTGATGTTAAAAGGAATAATCTGAAATTGAAATTTGTGGACTGAGTAAGATTTCGAGAATACTTTTCATTTATCATAAAAAGAAAAAAAATACTAACACTATATAAAACTACGCAGGAACCATTTTTTCTCACATTGTCAACAATGTCACGTGCAAATGAAAAAATGTTGAAGAAAACCAGTACTGCGCATGTCCAGAAAATTGGCGGGAATGATTCTATGATTAAGACGAGGACGCGGTTCAAAAATATAATTTGTTATTGCATAATGCAATTCAATTATTCTCACCTCTGATAAAGTAGGTTTCCCTTCCTCTTTCCTGATCGCTACGCCACCCCTCTCGCTCACAGAGCTGGAGAGAGCCGAGACGTTTCCTTGAGGATTCGTGATGCTGTCTTGAAGTCTAAGAATAAACTCACTAAGCTGTGGATTACTGGAAGACACATTCACAACCGCCATTTTGGTACTATTAGCTGTAGCATTTGTCTCCAAGACTGGAGTTGACGTTACCACATTACTATGGTTTTTGTTGGCTTTATTCAGCTCTTCTTGCAACAGCTTTACGTTATACATTACATTTCCTACTTTAGAGGGTACGTTGGCTTCCTTAAGTTTATCAACAGCTCCGGTTTTATTCAAAAGGTTTAAAGCAACGCTGGCTTCTTCAGCTGCAGCAGTCAGCTGTTCCATCAGCGATGAATGGTTTCCCTTTGAGGCTGGACCAATGGCTTGGAAGAGTTTCATAGCTGCGAGAAGAGCTTTGTTCTTAGCAGTCAATACTTGATTTCCGGTTGTGTTTACTTTCTGCTCTGCACTGGCGACATTTGGTGGCTTCTGTTCTGTCGCCTGTTTTTCTTTCACAGGATTTTCTTTGTCTTTCTTCATCTTTTCTTTCAAATTCTGTAAGATTTTCATGATTTCTGGTATGTTGACACACTCAGCTTTCTTTATTTCGCTTGCGTTGTCTTTGGGTTTCTTTTCCCTCTCGCTAGAACCTCCTCGAATAACCTGACTCATCAACCCCAAAAGTTTATTTTCAAAGCTATTCTCTCGATTCTGTCCTTCCTTTTTTTTATCTTCAGCTTTTGCATCATTTTTTCCCTCATCTTTTCCGCCAGATTCTTCCTTTTCAGCAGCTTTTGGTTCAGTTTGCATTTTCCCTCCAACACTTATTGTCGGCTTAATTTTCATCTCTCCTTTGGCATCCGTTTTAATGACAACTGGCTCTACTTTCTGAATTCTCCCTTGAATTACAGCGAGTTCTTTAGGTTTCGGTGTCGGCTTCTCAGTGACGTCATAATTTTGAGATGAGAGAGTCTGCAGCATGCCTGCGATATCATTACTTGATAGATACAGGGCTTTTTTCTTTCCCATCACCTCCACCACTGGGCTTGGTTTATTTGGTGTCTCTATTATGGTTTTGGTCTCCGCGTTTTCATCGGGTTTGGATGTGTACGTCCAGTGACTCTCACCTGGATCTAAAACAAGCAAACCACGAAACAAGCAGCGATGTTAGAAAGGATGATATTCTCCTGCATTCAGGGTAGATGCAAGAAAAGTCGAAATATTGGAGATATGTCGTGTTGTTTTACAGCAAAACGGTATGAAGGAAATTCCTTCGCCCTAAAAGATTTCTTTCTATCCTTCTATTAAATACTGGCAGTGGAGTTCCTGTGCATTTGGAAAGAGAATTTTCGCGCCAAAATCTACACGCGCGCGCTATCCCATACAAGCCTTTCACCAACACGATCAATTGACTCACCACAAAACTTGCATGTCTTACTGCAAACAAATTCCATTTCTTTTCGATGTTTAAAACAGAATCCCAGATCCTTCCACATATGACATTTGCTGGCTACGGCCTTGTAGTCTTCACATTTCTTTTCATGGTGATGCGCATATATACCTGAAATGCATCCAATAACAATCTAATCAACTAGGGAAAATTCAGTGCGAGTGAATATATGGGAAAAATTTATGGTGTTTTTTAACAAAAGATTTCTGTCTCGGTGTCCTCTCGTAAAACGATCTTTTACTGTGTTGTTTTTCTTCGTTGGATAGCTGTTAATAGTGTAATTAAAAACTGCGTTTACATAAAAATGGCTTTTTCGTTGGGTGATTGCAGTTCATGATAACCAAAGGTGTTTGTCACAAAAGTCACGTCCAAAATAAGCTTTTTTGTGATTCTTTTATTGTTACCTATAATATAATGTTTGATAAATCACAATGACCTCAGACAAAAGTAGAAAAGTCACTCGAGAATAACAAGTAAACAGGAGTATATTTTTAACAATAAAAAAGTGCCAGAATTTGACATTTTTTTATTAAGAAGAAAGAGATAAACATATTTACCTGACTTTTTGTCAACTTTTGAAGCGTTTATCGACGACACCACAGCAAACACCACGACAAATATGACACTTTTTGTGACTGGCATATTGATTGTCTTTTAAAAAATTCGTTTACTCCATAAACAAGTAAAACTAGAAATAGTGCAACAGTATGCTGCTAATTTGAACGAAAATTAACTATATATCCGAGGTAAAAGAAAAACTGCATGTTACTAGAAAAAAATTAAGGAAATCCAAGAAATCTCAATTTGGTGAAACCAACTCAGTTTCTTGTAAAAAAAAAATTACTGATGATGAAACGAGTTTAGCAGTACATAATTTATTTAGAAGACCATAAAATGAAATATATGGTTTGCAGTAATGTCAGGAATTTTGACCTGAGCTCTTGAAAGGAAACTTTTGATAGGCTAGCTTATTGGTTTTTGCATGTGTTTGATAAGGCCTCTTGAAGAATCACAACTTGATTTATTAATATGTTGAAATATATAACATATAAAAATAGTTTATAGAAAATTTAAATTTATAAATTAAAATTGTGGGATTCTACAATAGTTAAAACTATGTAATGTAGGTATCATAATTTTACTTTTTCTGTTTAAATTGGGCAAAATCATTATGGGATGTATTTATGATGTCATATATCCAATAATGCATTTCTTCATGAACGTCAACTGCGAGGTTACCGACACTAGAGAAAAACGTTTGCGCATGCGTGCACTTCAGCACGTTTTCTAAGAATTTTCTAAGAGTTTGAGTGAGAAAATAAATGTTTGTTGTTCTCCAAGTATGCAAAAAAAGTTCGAGAGTATACTTTTGTTAGACCAAGATACTGTATTAACAAACACAATATGAAAGAATTAGCCTTAAGTTTCTAGCATGGACACTACTACTACGTTTTGGCATTTTGTGAAGTCCAATTTATCAGGCATGTTTGAAAGTCAAATTTACTTATGTTTTGACTAATTTGCATACGGATTCTGAGCATGCGCAGACGTTTTTCACTCGTGTCTAGGTTACCAAATTAGTTAGAACGTGTTTATTTGTCTTGGGGGAGGGGAGGGGAGGGCTTTAACTACCCAGTGACCAAAATATAATTTTAATTTATGATTGTTATGGTTTGCTAGTTTCTTATTTGTTGTTGCTGTTGTTTTTTCTTTTCTTTTCTTTTCTTTTATGATAAATCTTGTAAACCGTCTACTGAAAAAATTGCTTAAAAAATGTAAAAGTGTCTGAATTTGATATTCAAGTTTATATTTGAAACCCTAAATTTCGGTGATCGTATATATTAATTGGGGGAAATCACCATGACTTCACGGTCAAGATTTCACAGTCATTCGAAATCTCTTCTTAATCAAAATCAATGATCCATAATGTTGTACGAAAAAAATTCTCTCTTTTGTTCTGTTTCATCCAAAGTTCATTAAAAAAAATGATAGCCAAGTTGAATGATTTTTAACGAATTCTACTAATGGTTCTACCAGAAATCATGTCTCAACCCAACTATCTCATTCAACATGTGGTTCATTCATGTGTGTTATGTCTCTTTATTTTACTTTATTAATAAATCAAAACTTCAAACAACTGTCACTTTACGCAAGAAAATTTCTTTGGTGTTTTGTTAAAGATTGGATATCATTTTCATCTAAAGATATTAGAAAAAAATATAATCTACTGCTTTTTCTTGTGGGAAGACTTTTTCTCGAACGATGTTTTTTCGTTCATGGTAAGCCAGTTTTCTTTTTTCTTTATTTGTGGAATAATTTTTAGTCTTGAGAATTGCAAAATGTTTTATTTTGGAACAGGTTTACGTTTTTAGTTCGTGAATACGTTTGTATTTATGTTTTTTATTTGTGTTTTTTTTTTCCTTCTAGAATTTAGAAAATCAAGGAAATGGATAAATTAAGCAAAAGAAAAGGACAATGATGATTTTGAGTGCAATAATTTTACGAATTTTGTTTCTAGTGCTATGGATATCGACTGCAACAGGTAAGAATGGAAAAGAATAGCTTGTTGTATGGTATATATATACTTTTTTTTGAGGTAGAAAATATTTTATGTAATTTTGGAAGTAGTGAAAGAAAGGTTATAAACTGATGCCAATATTACTATTGAATATACTTCATTTACTATACTATATTCAAAGCGACTTTTTTTATTTATACAATTTTACTTAATTATGGGAAGGCATTTGATCACCGGTTTTGAATTGCCACTATTCAAATGATCCTTTTTTGTCTGATTATTCTGGGTTCTGTTTCAGAGTACCTAACATCAAAAAATTAATAACTTCTCGCTTTGAAGAGAGATAACTAGAGCACTTAATTAAGAATTCGAGTAGATTTTGAAGGAATACAACACTTTTGAATCGCTGTAGTTGTTTTTACAATGGCCGAGTACTACATGCGCGTATGGCTGATCGACTAACGGGAAACCATTTAAATGTTATATCGTGTACACGCTGCGAGATAGGAAGCGTATGCTTTTAAATCATATAAAAATCTCTCTAATTTGAGACAAACATTTCTGTCATGCCTAACTTAACAACAACATAGCTTTTGTTGATATATTGTTTATATTCGTGTTACTGTGGTTAAGGTTGTTGTTCTTATAGTTGTAGTGGTGGCGGAGGTAAGAGGTGATGGTGGTGTTCATAGTGTGCTTGCTGTGGTTGCTGTTTTTGTGGTGGTGTTTTTGTTGTGGTGTGGTTATGGAAGTAGTAGTGATCACAGCCTGTAGTTGTTGTTCCTTAAATTGTTCTTTCAATTTTCAGGGAAAGCCGTCCCAGCACCATCGAACAGACTATTAAAAGGTGTATTTCATAAGTTGATTTCATATTCCATTTTCATATTTCCAAGAGGGAGACATCACTCTTCGAATTTTGTCTATACGCTAACATTTAGCGTCTTTTGCTTACTCAGTTAAAACGTACGTATTTCGCAGGTTGCGACAAAGCTTGCCAAATAGAATGCATAGAAGTACTAAACGAGTACAGAGCAAACCACGATGCGCCTAAACTCAAGTTCTCTCAAGAGCTGGCTGACAAGGCCCAAAAATGGGCTGGTGGAGGTAAATTTGGTTACGACATGGACGCCCGTGGAAAATACGGCCAGTTAATCGAATGGGATGTCAAGGATGAGCTCCCTAGTTTTAAGTCAGCCATTAAACATTGGCACGACAAGGAAAAAGACTTTGATTTTATAGCTGGGAAATCGAAAAATGGGAACACCTTGCATGATTTTACACAAGTGGTTTGGAAGAAGGCTCATAAAGCGGGATGTGGGAGAGGCAAGTTGTTTGGTTCTCGTTACTATGTTGTTTGGATGGATGCTGATGGGGTTATTAGTCCGAATAGCACGGAAGGAAGCGAGAACGTTGGACCTCCAAAACGGGTAAGTCAATAAGCATATAATTGCCTTCTTCTCTCAGTTTGATAGTCATTGAAGATTATTACTTGTAATTTCCCAATCGTCCTCAACTAACTAAATAACAACACCTCTCTGTTTCAGGCGGATATCCATTGGTTCGAAATTACAAAAATAAAGGCGGTAGGCGAGCCCCTTTATTGGAATTCAACTAATTCCACAAAGCCTAGCACAGGAAACCCAAACGTTCGAGTCAAAACGTCTCTTCTTCCTGAAGAAGACGAAGACTTCAATTCTGTTGAAAGTGAAGCAAATGTTCTCAACGATGCCAACAATATCAAGCAGTATGTTCATGATTCTCTTAGTAGTGTCCTTGCCGAGGAGAATAGGGAAGTTTCTAAGCTTAGGGATGAGTTTGAGGGACTTGACGATGTCCCAAATGTTCGGCTGGGAGGTACTTCGCAAGACCTCTACAAAGGGATGGCTGATGACAATATTTACGATGACAGGGAATCAGGGACAAAGCAAATTAAACCAGTAGCAGAGCCTATGAAGTGGAATAAAGGAATACGAAAACTGCCATCCAATAATGGGAGAAAATTTCAAAAAGTAGCTTCGAAATATCAGAAAAATCCTAATCAAATGGACTCTCCGCAGCTGCAGGTTCCGATGGGGAAGCTACCAGTAACGGTAGATGCTGGTGAAACGAAGTTAACCGAATCATCCCCTACTACAGTCATCCATGAGGAGTTGAATATTTCTGACAAAAATACTGCTGCGAAAGCTGCTGCACCAAAGCCCAAGCAAGTTAAAAACAATGTGGCAGCTGGGAAAAGATATGGAAATAAGTCAGAAACGTCACAAGATGGTGGTAAAGAAATGTCAGGAATGATAATGGGAAAGTTGTCCGATAACGGAACCGGGAATTATGCAAGTCAAAGGCCTTCGAATGACAATATTTTAAGGATTACTAGTGATGAGAATTTGAGTCCCGACATGGAAAATGAACTTTCAAAGGTTTCCAAGTTTATCAATACAAGACTGAAAGTGCTTAATAAGCATAAGGAATTCCAGGGGACGCCCGGAAGGGATTTGAAGAATGGATACAACGCGAGAGAACAAGGAAAACCCGAGGACCCTATGAATGCGAAGATGGAAGACGAACCAGAAGCACGGCCAGCAAGAATCACAATGGTAGGAGCACCTCTATCGTTTCCTGAGAGAAAACACAAAGATATAGTAAAGGACATACATGAGAAGGTGAACGCACTTTGGAATGAACATTTGAAAAGCAAGAAAGGAAAAGAAAAGAAAGGCAAAGCTCAATCTAATGGAGAAGATAATTTATCAACTCAGCCCTATCAAGATGGCTTTGATGATTCACTCCATGGGGAAGGCAGCAGTTTTAGCGCTAATGATGAATTTCACGATGTTGGTGGTAATGAGTTACATGGATATCAGTACTCCGCCAATGATCATCACCAAGAGGCATACCCAGAAAACTACGATCAAAATCATTTGAATAGCCCGCAGGCCAATAAAATGCCTCAAAACGAATTAAATCATGGTAACAGCTTTCATGGCTTTCTACCACCAATACGTCTGCATCCAGAAGGTGATTGGCTCGGAGGACCAGTCGTACCACCCGTTTCCCCTGCATTTGATGATCCTATCACACATGCCATGAACACCGGTCCAGGGGGTCTCTACGAGTACCGCAAAAAATACACAAGCGAAGAACCTGAAAATGACTCTGGAAAATTCTTAAATAGGAAGAAAAACAGTCTACAATCTGTTGTAGATGTCTTTGAAGACAAAGAGGGCTCGGTTGAGTCGGCATATGCTGAGAAAGGAAGGGAACCTGTTTTACAACCAATAAGAATGCCAAAGAAGGAGGCTTCGGTAGAGCCCAAAAAATCTGGCTTCAAAATTACAGAAAGGAAGCCACAAGACCATAAAGAGCTGTTGGCTTTGCCAAAGGAGCTCACGGAGCGTCCGGACAACGAAATGACACTGGCTAGTCAGCTTCCTGACATGATTAGCGACATACCCTCAACTTCAATGACAAACTCTGAAGAGAGTGATCACCCAGGGTATTTCAATGAAGAACCAGGGTTAAACAGGCCTACGTTTGTTGACCAAAATAACAATCAGTATCAAAGACAACCTACTTCCAATGCTAGTCCTGGTCTACCTTATTACCAAACAAGACCAGCCTATGGTTATACCCAACAACAAAACTCTCCTGTTGTCCAATCCCAAGCTGGTCATCCTAGTTATCCCTATGAGTATAATCAACCATATCAGTATAACCCAATGATGGGTGTTGGACTTCCTCAGGGCATGAACCAAGGGTATGGTTTTGATCAACAGCAAGAACCAATTCACTCAGTTCAAGAGCAAACCTATGATCAAGGGTATGGTTACCCACAGCAAAGTCAAGTACAGGGATCGATGCCATCTATGCCACAGGTAGCTGTAATCTCAAATGGTAAACCAGAACAACAGTTTGGTAATGCTCCTAAACCTGTACAACCACAGAAAATATTAAAGGGAGTAAGTTTGCCTTCGTCGATGGGAGTAGTAACGGATAATGAGGCACAACAAAGTCCACTCACCTTGTCTGACAAAAATACCAAGTCGCCAGAGAAAAAGCCTTTGGGAGCCAAAGAAATAGATAGTGTTCCACTGACGCCCTCGTTGCCCGAAGAACCAACAGATGAAATAAAAGGCGAAGAGAGTGAAAGTGATTCCAAGGGATCAAAAAATAATGCTGGGGGTATAACGAACTTGCCACAGAACTCCCTGCCGCGGCAAGGCCAAGGAGGAATTAGTGGTCCTCAGGGTGGGTTATCCAACATGCCTCAAAATCAACCCCAGAATGGTATGCCACAAGATGGTTCGTCGAATGGTGCCACTGTTACAGTCGACGGAAAGCCAGTCAAAGGACCCTATACGTCCTCTGGTGTATACAAGGTTAAAGGACCTTTTGTTTATCAAACAGACACTACAATAATCATGGGAGGGCCTCAAAATTCTGATAGTAGTAAACCCAATCCAATGAATGGAGGAGGTTCACAACAGGTTGCAACTTCCAATCCTCAAAACGTCCCTCCTTCTGTCGATAACACGAAAGAACAACAGCATAAACAAGATAATGAAAACCCTGAAAATGAGGGAAATCAATTTCAACCCGAGCTTTTGAAAAGACCTTCCTTGATTACATTGCTGAAAGAGGCAGAGATTAAAAAAGAGAACCAGTCGGAATCGAAGGAGAACAAGGAAAAACCCGATGGAAATAAGGAAAGTGAAAAGATGCCGGAGGGATCCACCTCTAGTGGAGAGCGACCTGAAGGTTCCGGAGAAAGTGAAAAACTGCCAGGTAAGCCAGCAGAAAGTGAAAAACCTTCTGGTAAACCTACAACTAATGGAAAAGAAACGGAAGGGTCGTCAGAGAATAAAGGACAGCCAATAGCAGTCACTGAAGGACAAAAGGAGAAACAGGGGCCTTCGGAAGAAGCAAAGCCGCAAAATTCTTCAGGAAAAAAGGAACAACCCGTGGAATCCTCTCAAGAGGGCTCTGTTGGCTCCTCAGCTGGTAAAGAACAACGACAAGAATCTTCAGGCAAGGAAGATCCTAATAGTCAACTAAAAATTGAAACCGAGCCAAATGGCCCAGAAGACAATGAAAATACACCAGGGAGCACAGAAAGCCAAAAGCAAACGGGCGGTCTAAAAAGTAAAGAAAATCAAAATGGTAGTTCGATAGGAAATGAAACACCATCGAGTGCTACAATAGATCAAACTAACTCAACAGGGACTGGAAGTATGCCAAATGGTTTACCGGGTAATGGAAGGCCTCCGAGTAGCTCATCGGAAAAGGAAAAACCAACGAGTGGCTCATCGGAAAACGAAAAGCCTCCAGGTGGCTCATCGGAAAAGGAAAAATCAACGAGTGGATCATCGGAAAACGAAAAGCCTCCAAGTGGCTCATCGGAAAAGGAAAAACCAAAGAGTGGCTCATCAGAAAACGAAAAGCCACCGAGTGGCTCATCGGAAAACGAAGAGCCACCGAGTGGCTCAATAGACCAAAGTGGCTCATCCGATATCCAAAAGCCACCGAGTGGTTCTATAGATCCAAGTGGCCCATCTGAAAACGAAAAGCAACAGAGTGGGTTATCTGAAAACGGAAAAAAACAGGGTGGTTCCATCGATCCAAGCGCGTCATCAGGAAACGAAAAGCCACCAAGTAGCTCACCGGAAAACGAAAATCAACAGAGTGGTTCTATAGACCCAAGTGGCTCGTCGGGTAACGAAAAGCAACCAAGTGGCTCATCTGAAAACGAAAAGTCACCGAGTGGCTTATCGGAAAACGGAAAACCACAGGAAGGTTCCATAGACCCAAGTGCTTTATCAGGAAACGAAAAGCAACCGGATAGTTTCATAGACCCAAGTAATTCAAAAACTAGCAAGGATGAATCGAATGTAAACGAAAATCAACCGACTGATTCTAAAGAAATTAAAACACCACCTCAAAACCACCATCAGCAAAATATTTTCCAAACAAAACCAGAAACATTCAAGAGTGAGGCGCAAGAAAACTATCCCTATGATCTTCCAAAAGGAGCTCATTATGAACCAGCAATTGAAGCACCAAATGCTATGAATTCTCCCAGCGGTGCTGCCACGGGAAAGCAACCACTACAAGACCAGCATAATTCAGCACACATTGAAAGCAAAGCTGTTCATTCAAAACTAATGAAGGCCAAACTTTTGTTACCTTTCACACACTTGATTTCAAATATTAACCACGCATTGGGATTAGATACGCCAAACTCGACATTGAAAATTAATCACATATCTCTATCATCCAAATATCCTTCGGGGAAAACGTCCCAAGCTGTGAAGCCAGTTATTGGTAACCATGTTGAATCTTCACAAGAAACCCCTCCTCAAGGAAGGATCGAGAAAGCGGCGAGTCATCAACCGATAGCAGTAGATGTTCCTGAAGGCAATGCCATCAGTGAAGTTGGAAAACCTTTGAGGCATCTTACGGAAAGGCATCAAAATCAAATCCAAGATGTAAAGGTTGACAAGCCTGATTTGCCAACAGCTCACCACGGAAGTATTGGATCTGGTTCCTTAATGGAAGGACACCGGCCATTCGTAGACACGTCAGGCATACACTATCTGAGTAAAGGGCAGAAGCCTAATACCACTAGTGATCAAAATAAGCACACCTTTAAACAAACTACTGCAAGTACGCCCTCACGAATACAGGGTGGTAATTTGTTACATGTGTCTGCTGATCACGGCAGTAAGACACCACTAGTTGTCCAACACAATGCAGGGGAACATTTAATGTCTGACCACCAAGTACGCCTCCATGCAACACCAACACTTCATAAACAGCTCAAGGACGAGCATATACCCCTTGGGTCTGTAACTGGCATGGGTGATGGATCTCATTCAGCTGGTCCACCGCACTTACAGGAGATCAATGAAAGTCCAATAGTGGAAGTCACCCATCCAGGATCATTGAACACCCAAAGTAAGTCTACTCGCGTATGTATTTAATTTTAAGTGGGATCAATTCACTGGGTGCATGCGACTACTGCATGATAATGATATTCGTAATAAATTTACCCATAATGCAGAGGATTTTGCCCATCAATCAAAGTTGTTATAAATGCCAAAGTTTATCTTTGATTTACGAGTTGACAATAGTAAAAGTAGCGATGCTTAATCGGGTGCTCAATCTCTGGCCTCGGTGCCAGACTATTCAAGTTCCACCGGTTTCTGTACTTGATTATTGCCCATTCACCATCAGTACGTTTAGCTGAGCGACTTTGTTGCTCTGCTGAAAGATGCCGTTTACTTAAGCATTGGTGATCTCACTTGTTAGGGCTTCGCACTTATGTTACTTGGTATTCCATTGGGTTCACGCTACAGGATGTAAACGGCGTCTTACATTAGAGACACAAAATCAAAAGCCTAAAAGATAATTCTGAGGCTGCAGAGTTTAGCTTTTATTAAGTGAATCTACACTCAACAACTGCTCTTTTTTCATGTATGCTAAATTTAAGATTGTAAAGATGACGGAGAAAGATGTTCACTTTGGCAGAAAAGAGGTCATTGCCAGAGCGTACTCTATGCTGGATTTATGAAGCGCCATTGCAAGTCAACTTGTGGATATTGCGGTAAGAGAATATCTCTTAAATTACAAACAAAAATCACAAAATGGGTTGAAAAATACAACAGTGCTGCTTTTTCTTGTTCCTAGTTTGGAAAACTGTTTGACTATAGTCCCTCAAACATCGAAAGGAATTAAACTTGTATTAAACTAGTATTATTAGTATTAAACTATAGCAATTTTTCGTAATAGAAAATGTTGCTTTTTTTGTGATCCTCAGCTTTACCGAGCATCGTGGTTCAGTCTGAGAGAGCAAACGCAGGGATCAGATTTGCCTACGAAGAGCATGGTAAGTCTATTTATTTCTAAATATCCAACGAGTGTAGTTAAATTTGGTGGGTTGGATTGCGTAAAGTTTGGTTGAACGGTCTCAAAGTACCTACAGCGTTTATCCGTACCAGGCACTCACCGTCGCTATGAATTGCGTTGGGACGTAATGGAGCAATTCCACTTGGGTGTAATGTTTGCACATTTCAGACCACGTGTCATTCCCTTGAAAATAATAATATTTGTTTGAGTTGTATCCATATGTATACCGTTAAACAAAGAAATAATACTTTAGGGAATGATACGTGCTCTAAAATTTGGAGAAAAATGGATTAGGTCTATTCTTAGATGCGCATGGACCAAGACATTGTTGTCCTTATTTGTCAGAAATTATGAGGAATGGGAATGTAGTGGAATCGTATTAGTATTACTTCTATTATGTTCTAAAGCTTGTCAAGACTCGACCAACTATGAATTCAGCTGTCCAACATGGAAGGCCCAGGGGTACTGCCAAAAGAAGGAGAAAGAAATGAGGATATTCTGCAGGAGTACCTGTAACTTTTGCAGTGAGTACAGGATATCTAATATATTAAAGGCATCAACAACTGTTATTAGCTTAAAGCTATCGAATAAACCGAGAATGACTAGCATTCAATATGACAATTAAATAAGAAGGAAACTTAAACTTCGTGTAAAAAAGTTCGTAACTACACTGACGCTTTGACGTTAGTCCTTCGTTGGATTGAAAGAGTATTCGTTATTTTCGTAGAATATTCACACTTATTTTTTCATGTATCTCATTTCTTCTTCCTTCATATAATTGATTCCATTTAAAACATTTCTATTTGAAGAGCGAAAAAAGATTCCAAAAAAGAAAAACAAAGCCGCAGATGAAACCAAGCATATGAATGACCAGCCAGGCAAGACTGCCCATGCGCAAACAGGAAATACCTCTGGTCAACCTCAAAGTTATGCACACGCTCAAACTGGTCAAGGAAACGGTGCTGCCAATGCACAAGCGGCGGGAAACTCTGCTGGACAACAACAGCCAAATTATGCGCATGCTCAAGTAGGGAAACCCTCTGAACCACAGAGTACAGCGTATGCGTCAGGAGGAAGTACGTATGTACAGACCCAGTCCTCCGGGGGTCAGCAAACCGGATACGCAGTGGCATCCGCCTCAGCCTCACCAGAGCAGCAGACATACGCGCATGCGCAGTCCAGCTCCCAATCAGGTCAACCAAGCACGGCTTACGCTCAGAACAAACCCTCGCCCAACAACAAAGGTTCCGAATCATCAACTGCGCATGCGCAGTCGGGATCTTCTGAGAAACCTCAAAACGTCGCCCATGCACAAACGTTGCCTGTCAATGATGATCCAAAACAGTCGTTGAATTCAAAAAACCGTGACGAAGGAAATATCGTTGAGGCTCCAAATTCCAGGTTGCATGGAATGTCACTTGAGGAGAGAGTCATTAGCGAGAGTCCAGAGTACAAAACATCTAACACTGATTATTACATCAAAGCAGGCAACTCAGACGAAACTGCCGCTTCGGAAGTAAATTTATACGACGAGACACCGCAAATTCGTTTCTCAAATAAAAACCCAGTGGGATCGACCAATAACTACGTAGGAACCAAAGAAAATTTCGATCCTGGATTGGAACAGAATGCGGAATCTGAGCAAGGATCAAGTGCTATGGGAAAGTTTTCAGATGAAGCGGAAACCAAAGCAGAATATTCAAAGAATGATCTTAAAGATATGGAAGTAAAGGATATTGAAGATGAAAAGGTTCAGATGTTGATTAACAGGTATGATCCTGTTATGCCTTCTGAACAAGATGATGGTGATCTTGCTGATGGTAAATCGATAATCTTGACGAGAACACCAGATAAAAAAGGTACAGAGGCTTTCGTTGTTTGAAAAATATTTGTGCCAGACCGGCATACTTTCTTTATGCTAAAACTTGCAAATTACGTTTTTCTGTTTTAGGGACCCTAGATTTTGTGTCCACAGAAGGTAAGAATTTGTTGAAATAAATTTTGCTAGTGAAGAAGCTCTGGGTCTTACTTTACAAAACTTAGTTAAATGAACAGCTTGATTTCTTAAGACCGTAGTTTCCACACAAGACACGGTAACGGTAAGAAATCGACAACATCATTCGACAGTTTGCAATCATTCCCAACAGAATCAAATGACAAAGACATGGCGGCCATGTTGGTGGCACTAACAAAGAAAGCTAATTATGAAAATGTTTTTGTTAAATACCACCATCATGGCGACAATGACGTAATGTGCAAATGACGGATTGATGGATTGCAGTCATTGCCAAGAGAGTCAAAAGATAATAGACATGGCGGCCATGTTGGTGGTATTAACAAAAGTAACTAAAGAGAAACTTTCGTAACCCATCATCAACATGGCCACGATGACGTAAGGTGCAAACAAAGAATTGGAACAATGATATTACTTTTGTACTTGCCTTTTAAGGATGCGACCAATCATGTCAAAGAGAGTGCCTTGATGCTATAAATAGCTACCGACGTAACCACAACGCTAGACCCCTCGTTCTCGACCAAGACCTTGCTGCGCACGCGCAGCAATGGGCAGACAGCAAGACGTACGGTCATTCACCGTGGTCTCAACGAGGCATGGGAGGAGAGCTGATCGCTGTTGGGAGTTTCTACAAGACGTTTACAGCTGCGGTAAAGGCTTGGCATGATGAGGAGAAGGATTTTGATTGGGAAAAAGGAGAACTGAAGAAGGGAAAAGAAATCAAGCATTTCAAACAGGTTAGACACAAAATAACTAACAGGGATATGATATTGGTGGCGTGCGTCGCTTCCCATGAGAATAAAAAGATATTGCTGCCATGCTGGCGTACGTGACCAAAACAACCAAATCTTTGTTTAAGTCAGCCAAAATGTCGGCTAATGACGTCACACGCACCTCAAGTTTATGGGACAAAAAGCCGGTATAGACTGCGAGGTAAACATCTTTGGGAGGGCAAATTAAATGTGCAGCACAGATGATGTGCTCATGCTTATGCGCCATCTCTCACCACTTGGGTCTCGGGTTGGATTCCTGGACCTTACCTATCCGCATATATGAAGAGTTTCTTGTTTGGTCTTTCCCGTGCTTTAGAGGGATTTATTCCCGTGTTCTCCAGTTTTCTGCCCCCTCAAAAACCAACTTGTGGAGGGCCACATATTTGTTAACGAGGACGATTTGGTGTATAATTACTAGTTTTACTTAACATTGATTTTTACATTGAATTTTCGCTGTGCAGTTGATATCAAAAGACGCTCATGTTCTTGGGTGCGGCAAGTCAATGGTCAACGGTGAACCGTACTACATTGCTCAGATGGATGCTGCAGAGAATAGTGAAAAGAGAGAAACAATGGAAAAACCTGAAAAGGTAATACTATCTTGATGTGCCAAATCTTAAAGTGCTACTACGACGAAAATCGCTATAACTTGGATTCAGCTGAAACTTCCTAAGAATACTCTTTAAAGGTCCAATAATCACTGTATGAAGTGTTTTCTCGATATTCAGGACGAAAGTATGATATTTTTACGATTATTTTTTGGAGTCTGTGACGTCATACACTCAACATCGAACATCGCTCCATACATTTCTTTGTAGTTTATGATCAAAATATCAGTAGTAAAGGGAGAAAGAAATACCCAAACACCCCAAAATATAAATTATAGTCACGAGTAATGTGAAATAAGCACATTAGCCACCCTTTGGGCTTCATAGGAATAAAATAAATTAAGGATTTATATACAAAGAAATATATGTAGCAATGTTTGATATTGAGTGTATGACGTCACAGACTCAATAATCGTAAAAATATCATACTTTCGTCCTGAATATCGAGAAAACACTTCATACAGTGATTATTGGACCTTTAAAGAATATTCTTAGGAAGTTTCAGCTGAATCCAAGTTTGAGCGATTTTCGTCATAGTAGCACTTTAAAGTTTCTGCATAGTCAAATTATTTAATGATTGACTTTTTTTCAAAACAGCCTGATCTGGGTTGGTACATGGAGAGCTCGCCATATTGGAAAGATTTGCAGAGCAGGGAAAAAATACCGAATAAGGTTCACAGAAACCTCTTGTAGCCATAGAAACCTCTTGTAACCATAGAAACGTCTTCAAGTGTAACTATAGAAACCTCTCGTAACCAAAGAAAACTCTTGTAACCATAAGAGATCCACAGAAACCTCCTGTGGCCATCGAAACAGTAGATATGAAACAGTTTTGACAGATTAAATACTGATTATCATGTGATTATCAAAACTTTGTTAAGTGACAACGAATATTTAATATTTAAACTTTTAGAAAAACCATTCATTTGTAAGTCGAAAAATTAGAAGTGAAAATGATTAAATTTCAAACATTATTGATTTTGTAGCAACCATATAAGAAATTCGTTTCTTTATGCGACGAAACTTGTACTTAAAGTCAAGTGAAGTTAATAAACTAATTCGTTTTGAATTGAGTTAATTTATTTGTTTAATACTTAAAGTCATGCATAACCATGAAAAATGGATATTTGATGAAATGGAATGATAAATGAAAATTAATTGAAATTTTTATGCAATGAAAATGTTAAAACTACTATAGTTGTAGTCAGGGTTCATAATATTACTTGAAATAATTGTCTCTGACTTAAAATTCTTGAAACATTTTAATAGACGTTTCATTGATCCGTGACCACGGACTTTTTCAGTGTTAAAAGTATTTGACGTTTTTTACTATTTCTGGCATTTCCTTCATTTTCGAGAGAATTAAAAGTAAGTTTCTTTGTGCAGGAATGCTGATCTTGATGACTGCAAGGTTTTACGTTTATAACATAATGCTTATCGGGTTTGGGCCAGTTTGGTAGGTCTTTAGACTTGTCGAGGGTTTTCGAAGTCCTGAGCAAATGGAGAACTGTCCCTAAACCATCCCAAGTCATCCTGAGAAAAATATGAATAAAAAATGAATTTTACCATGAGAACCCATAATTATAGCTGTTAACTCAGTCTGGTCCCCATCCATCCATCCATCCATCCCTCCACCCATCCATCCCTCCACCCATCCATCCCTCCATCCATCCCTCCACCAATCTATCTATCCATCCTTCCATCCCTCTATCCATCCTTCCATCCATCCATCCCTCCATCCATCCCTCCATCCATCCATCCTTCGATCCATCAACCCATCGATCTATCCATCCATCCATCCCTCCATCCATCCACCCATCCATCCATCCAACATCCATCATTCCACTCATTTATCCATCCATTCGCCCATCCATTCTTTCCCATCCATTGGTCCGCTCATCCATCTACCCACCCAAATATTAAATATAAGATACTGGGAAGTCCCTTTTTTTATCCGTGCATTCTTTTACGCAAGCCCGTAACACCCTTACCTCTTTCGGTTTGCCAACGTTTTCCTTGATGGCAGCAGCATCGCCTTGCAATGGTGCAATGTCATAATGTACCACATACCACGGCTTCCCGTACAGAGATCCTCGGGCACACCCAATCTTACGAGTCCCCTTCCACACAATCTGAAGGAAGTTTCTGACAACTTTGCCTTCACTCAAGGGTTTCGGATCTTCGAAATCAAAATTCACTTTTTCGTCATGCCAGCTTTTAATGGCCGATGTGAATGTCGGGAAGAGTGATCCCCAGGCTATTGACTCTCCTCCTTTGGATTTTATAGACTGGGAATGAGCAAGGACGCCTCTATCGATCTTCTCTTGAGCTTGTGCGGCTAATCTGCCGTCCAGCTCGAGTCGTTGTGCTCCATAATTTGCTCGGTATTCGTTGTGTACACTAAGGCATTCTTTCTGACACGTGTCGCCACACCCTGTTGAAACAAAGAATTATTAGTAGAATATAATGACGCCTTCTCTTTATTAAACAAGGGCTCGTGGGAAGGAACAAGGGGCTCTTCCATGTGGAATAAGGTATCAAGGTTTCATGTTTCATGTACATAAATAGAAATGTTTACAAATATGATATGTATGTTCTACATCAACCAGACAATAAGCCAACAACACTGAATACAAATATTAAAAGCGAACAGCTAAAACCAATCTCAAAGTCACTCACCTTCTTTTGCCTTGCTTAACACAGTAACCTTATAATGACCTAAAATAGCCACTACCAGTACCAATCTGGTCCAAAAATTCATCGCGTTGCTTTAGTTCAGTAAATGCTATCTATGTAATTTGCAAATTTTCTTTAGAAATTCGTCAGAAACCTTCGAAATACTTTGACAAACTCAGCTAAGACTAGACAAGACAACTTACATCATGAAGAAAAACTATAAAAACGAAGATATTTTTGTCAAAAGCTAGATCGCAATTTGTCATTTCTAAAGTTGTCCAGCAGGTGTTTGACATGTTCAGTGGATCGTCATGTGAAGGTCATTACATAACAATGATTTACACGAATAAATCTCTCGGTAGATGCTGGTGAAAATGCAGGTGCTCTAACTATGGGGAAACTGTTGCTGATCCTTGTTGTTTATAATGGCCTGGCTTACGCCGATTGCGGCGGACTACAACGCTTTTTGAAATTTCCCACAAGTAGCAGATTTATTTATTTTTTCGTCCCTAGTATTGAATTTTAGTTTTTATTTTGGTATGTTCACGTTTTTATACAGTGTTTAACAGATTAAATCAGAAGTACGAACAAGCTATAACAGAGTATGACATATGAAGCAGAATTAAAGTAAAAGTAGAATTTAGAATGAGAAATTGTCCAACGTTCTTACACTATAGTTTTCACATATTTCACTCTGTACATGAGTGATGTCTTTGCTGTGGCGGATCCAGGGAGTGGCCGTTACCTGAAAGGCAGGCATCAATCATATTGTGTCCTTTCTTCTTTTATTATAAAAGGGGTTGGCTAGCTACGCAATCCATTCGTCCCCCCCGGAACCGCCCTTGCTTTGACTGTACTATGTTGAATAAAATATGTTTTTTACTACAAAAAATAAATTCAAATTTACATAGCTTTCAAATTACACCTTTTCTTATTTCGCTTTTCTTGTGTTTTAGAGGTTTAGTCATTTTAGTGTCTTCCAATCTTCTTCTGTACTGTTTCATTCTAGAATCATTCTCTTTCATCCATTCCTCTCTTTCACTTTCAGCCAAATACGGATCATTCGAGAAATGTTCGACATAATAATCAAAATTCTTGTTTGTTGGCGTTTCAAAGAGTTCTTGTACGTCTTTCCTGTTGTTTAGCCCATCAAAGTCTGGTAATTTTTCCAGACTGTCCACTTCAACTGCCTTGCTTCCAAACCCTTCATCAGCTACGTCGTCGCTAGCCTTTGAGCTAATGCCTGAGCTGGATGATTCGACCTTGCTGATCTCACGGGATACACCGTCAAGGCTGGACAACCGGCTTTGCGCTTTGAAGCCATCTTCGATCTCAACTCTTTTGGTGTTCAACTTTCGTATGTTTTTTTTATTCTGCTTTATTTGTAATCGTTGTTGAGGTATACTGGATTTGGTATTGAAAGTCTCTGACGAGTGTTGATAAGTTAATGGTACTTTGCCTTGGAAAGGAATAAAAATAATTACTGGATTGAACGATTGATCGAAGCAAGGCAAATAGCAGGTATAACTAGGGGAAAAGAAACTACGAAGTAAACTAAAAAGCAAGCAAACAAAAGAAAGAGCAGAAACAAAAAAGCAAATAGGCCAGTAATCAAGCAAAACAAACAAAAACAAAAGAGCAAGCAAACAAGCAAACGAATAAGCAAGAAAGCAAGAAGCAAGCAAAACCAACCAAAATAATAATAATAATAATAATAAATAAATAAATAAAAATTAAAAGAACAATTAAAACAGAAAAAGAATGATATTCCACTTCGTTAAGGGAAAACGATTCTTAATTCTTTATGAAGTTTATTCACCTTGACCATCCGTGTTCTTTACTTCTCTACGGTACTGTTTAGGACGAATTCTATTTTCCTGCAACCATTGTTCCTTCTCACTCTCAGCTTCATACGGATCGCTTGAAAAATGATCCACATAGTAATCCATTTTCTTCTTTGGTTTAGGAGTCTCCAGCAGTTTCTCGACATCACCAACATTATCAAGTCCACCAAAGTCTGGCAAATCTCTATCCAAAGCATCAAACGTGTTTGTCTTGAATTCAGCTTCGGATCCAAGAACTGCAGTTTGTAGATCCACCTTATCGACGCCATTCGCAACTTCTTTTAAGTTAGAAAAAGGGTTTGAATCAGACTTGAAGCCATCCTCTATTTCCACTCTCTTGGCGTTGTTTATCGAAGAAGAGTTTTCTTTCTGCTTCAAGATATACTTTTTCAGAGGGATTTTGCTTCTAGGAATTTTGTTGTTCTTGCCATGCAAAGTGCTACTTAAATGATGTCCTTTTTTGCCGGGTTTTTTATTCGCTTCGATCATTTCTCTTGCTATTCCTATTTCGACGACATCATTCAGCTTGGAATCAATGTCCTTAGTTCTTGATTTAGGACCAAGTGCCAACGATGATTTCTTCTCACCAATCTCCACATTCACCGAATCATCGTCTTGTAGGCTTGCTATATTTGGATCTTCGTCGAATGCGCCTTTGCAAAAATGAAAAAATAGTGAGAAATCGACCAAATCCACTTGGGCGTAATGTTTTCTCATTTCAGACCACCTCGTGCCATTCTCTCGAGAATAAGATTCTCAATATAAATTGTTTCCATATTCATGTATCTTCACGTGCAAAACCGTTAAACAAAGAAATGATACTCTAGGGTATGACACGTGGTCTGAAATGGGAAAACATTTCGACCAAGTGGATTTTTTCTATTAAGTAAAATACCTTAACTGTAATTTGGTAAGAAAAACTTCATGCCGGATGAGAGAGAAAAAGAATAACTTACTGCATAAACTGCAGCTTCTTGCACATCCAAATTCCATGTAAGGTTTAAACTTGGGATTCTTACAGATGTTTTTTTTTCCCTTCCATTCTTCGCACTTGCTGAAAAGGTCTTTGCATTCTGAAAAAAAGAACCAGTCTGTCAGCCTGCCAGCCAGCAATCCAGCCACCCAGTTAGCTATTTAGTCAGTTGGCCATTCGATTTGTCAGTCAATACTTTCGACAATGGCAACGTTGACCGGTCCGTGAGTTGAAGTAAATGAAAGAAAAGAAGAAGAAAAAAAAAAGAATTACAGAATGTACTTTTTAGTATGTACTTTTAATGTTTTCACATTTTTAACCATCCTTTATTCCCATGAGTACTATTCTATTCTTTCCTGACAAGATCTAGACCTCAAGAATATACATCAACACAGTTATTCCAACACAGGACCTTATTCCTAAGAGGTT
Source organism: Actinia tenebrosa (assembly GCF_029948245.1). Classification (NCBI taxonomy): domain Eukaryota; kingdom Metazoa; phylum Cnidaria; class Anthozoa; order Actiniaria; family Actiniidae; genus Actinia; species Actinia tenebrosa. Next base: position 1,732,835 of record NW_028292586.1, on the reverse strand, counting down.
TATAATGTGAAAATGTTTTTGAAAAATCTTTTGAAAAATTCCTCTTCTGAAACTTACTTGACTTCTTGGCTTTTTTATCATCATTTTTTGTCTTCACTGATTTCGTCTTGTCCTTCAGGTCAGAAGGAAAGGCCCTTGTGGGTGATGTTGTTGGAGTAGATAGTGTTGGTCTTGTAGCATAGGTAGTAGCAGTCGTGTGGGTTGTTGGAGTAGTGTAGGTAGTACGGGTTGTGATGGTAGTAGGTGTAGTGATGGTGGTATGTTTGGTGACCGTGGTGGGGGTAGAGTGAGTTGTAGGGGTAGTTGGGGTAGTGTGAGTAGTTGGAGTGGTGCCAGAGGTTGGGGTTGTTGGGGTGTTAGTTGTGGTGCGAGTAGTAGGAGTGGTTTGAGTAGTAGGAGTGGTTAGGGTAGTAGGAGTGGTACCTGTTGTATGAGTGGTAGCGGTAGTGATAGAAGTAGGAGTGACAGGAGTAGGCAGTTTTTTTGAAGACTCATTTTCGTCTCTTTCAGTGATAGAGCTTGATTTTGAATTTTGTGAAGAAGCTTCTACGTTTGTCTTTGTAATGGAGTCTGAAGAAACAAAGATAAGAAATAAATGATTAAAGATACAGTGGTGGGAGGAAAAAAGAAAGGAAGGAAGGAAGGCAGGAAGGAAGGCAGGAAGGAAGGAAGGGAGGAAGGGAGGAAGGGAGGAAGGGAGGAAGGGAGGAAGGGAGGAAGGGAGGAAGGGAGGAAGGAAGGGAGGAAGGGAGGAAGGAAGGGAGGAAGGAAGGGAGAACGAGGGGGAGAAAGGTAGAGAGGAAAAGAGGGAGGAAGTAAAGGACCGGAAGCAAAAATGAACGACGAGACAAAACAGTTTGATAACGTTATATTTACCTTTACAGAAACCACAAGTCTTAGCACATCCTCCTCTCATTACGAACCCAAATCTATTATTTTCACACATTCCTGCCTTGGACCAACTGACGCAGCTATGAAATGTGTCACGACAATCTGTCACGCAAACAAACGCGAGGTAAAACATCAAGGCAAATCATTCTCAACAAACGATAAATATTTCTCAAAGTTATTCAACATGGCGGCTACGATGTCAAAATGGCGTGGTTATTTTTTCATAGTGAGTCTACGTACCTCTTCTAGTTTTCCTTTCACCTGTTGAAAAGATGATAATAAATCGTCAAGTCAGTAAAAAGATAAAAGATCTTGCAAGATAAATGAACTGAATGCAAAAGCAGAGCCGGTCACTAAAAAGTACTCTTCGGGTCACTAAAAAAGTATCCTTCGGGTCACTAAAAAGTATTCTTCGGGACAACGAATGTTTCGCGCCAAATTCAAACTATGCCAAAATGCTATTCTCCAAAATGTGTTGTGGGAAAGTTTTGAAAATGCTTACATTCGCCGTTCAGAATAGCGAGAAATAATCACGTGACCTGCTAGTACAGATCTTTGTTTTTTTCTAGAAATTTTGTTTTCCTATACACAATTACCTTTAGGTTTAACTTGAATCTTAAATCAAGCTTGAAAAAGAACGACTCGTAACTATTACCAAACACTTATGATTGCAAGAAGAAAGCGGTTTTCGTAGGAGTGGGAAACGTGCGGCACTGACGGTGGGAAGCCATTTCAATGTTACGGCATGTACACGGTCTCCAGTAATCCATCCAATCACAACGCTGTAGTTACGGTACGGCTACGAATTTGCCGTTTCTTTCTCCACGAAAAATACTCTAATCATGGTTTTGTAAATAAATTTCGAGCTTGTTAACGTTCTAGGCTTAAAAGATATTATGATGTTTTTCAAACAGCAGAACCATTTTGGAATAATTGTCTTTGATTGAGTAAACCTTAAGGTTGCATTGAGACAGTGTGAAATGCGCTATATAAGAGCTCCCCATTATTGTTATAACTTATCATTTATTACTGTTATTCTACTGAAAAGACTAGCTTCTTGACTATAAGAGTTCCTAATCAAATATTTAAAGTTATTAGGTCAAATAGTTGAACTTACCAGCGATGAGAGCCGTTATTTCGAAGAAAATGACGAAACAAAGGAATAAAGATGTTCCCTGCATGTTAAGCAGTCTTGTGGAAGTACAATCTTGTCTGTCTTGAGTGAAAAAACAATCCCCAGAAGAAAAAAACAACAACACAATAATAGGAGACGGAAAACAGAACCGAGAGAAAATTCGAAGGACGAAAATTTCAAGCTATGAAATGCGATGATTTCAACCTGCTGTTAATTGGCTTTACTTGTGAGACATTGCATCAAAGCCGTTCTTATTGATTTAATTTTTTTTTTGCCTAGTATGTTGTAAAATAAAATATTTGGTATATTATATGGTTAGGGTAGTTTAAAAAAAAAAAGATTGAGTTTGAGGTGTGATTTCATCTAGTTAGGGAATGCTGTGCCACAATTGGTGGAAACATGAACATTAGATGTCAAGGACGAAACAATAGAACACCATACAAAATGTCAAGAGAAAAGAACGAATTGAAAGAATTGACTGAACGAATGTCCATCATCCTTCTATACAATCTTTTTATCTTTCTATATTTTGACACATTTTCTCAATGACCAGTTTGGTTGCATTTAGTTTTTAGTTTTTGAAAGCTACCATTTAAAATCTGAAATGTAATAGCTAATTCTGAATAATTTTTTTTACATAGTTCTAGTTATGACTACTCTATCATTTTCTACTAATTTTGAGGATTTCGCAAAAATAATGGAAGATATAATCTATGGGGGAGGGAATGAAGATGGAATGGGAAAAAGTCCAGTTTTTCAGTGCAGCCATTTTGTAGAGCTATGATACTATAAAAGGAAAACCTTTTTGAGTAACTTGTACACTAAGTTCCAAAGCCCACTACCGGTATAAACGAATGTTATATAATGCATACCCGTTGAATTCTCTTTCCAAGCGTGAAGCCAAGGCTACCACATGCCAAGACAGTGTTGGCACCAAACCCGAGGTCATGAGGTCACGTGACCCTACCGGTGTTATGACAACCAAAAGTTAGCGACTTTACAACAGTCTTTCTTTATCCGGATCAATAAAATCTCAAGTACTTAGTAATATAGATGCTAGAGAATAGGAAACAGGCGTCTTTCAACTTGAACGAATACTTGTTTGCTTAGATATTTCCCCCAAAAATGATCACAGATTTTCAGGAAAATCTTTTTGAACTGTCGTGTTCCGTTCACCTCATTTTGGACATTGTTTTGAAGATTTTGAGGGTATAACGATGAAAAACCAATAGAAATAAGAGGTATTTATAATGATGTAACCCGTAGAGAATTTCAGCTTCTAGTGTTCAAGATACAGTATTTTCAGTTTTGGTACCATTCAGCGTCTGGCCGCTTTAAGGTAAGATCGTCAGTGTCGTTCTCTGTTTGATTTCTCATACGTTTATCATTGAGATAGTTGATTTGCCACAAAGTACTAGCAAACAATTCTTGGTCAGAGAAAAAAGGAAAGAAAAACATTAGAGTAGTAATATTATGTTGGCGCTAAAGTATCTTGGTTGCAACAAAATCAACTCGACAATTTCATTTCACGATAGCCATTGGAATGAAGTCACTTTCTGATTGGCTCCTAGCCATTGTCAATTGGAATACAGACCACGATGTTGTAATTAATGAACTCGCAAAAAAGAAAAAGGAAAAAAATTAAATAATAAACCCATTAATGTATCGCTATTCCTGTTGAATTGTTTCAAGGCGAGCAAGAAGGGTTGACGTTCAAGAATGAAAATGAAGCACATTTGGGCAATTCTCCTTCTTCTCTTGGCAACAGGTAAGTTTAGGCATCTTTACATTTCTTATTCCAAAAGATTATGAATACGATTCTGAATCATTTTGATTTGTACATTATGTGACTTGCAGCTCATTATCATCCAAAATCTCGTGGGCACTTACTAAACGCAAAAAAATGGTGCCAAGAAAAATGCCTTTTAGCTAAATATCCAAGCTATTATCTAAATATTTCAAAATTGATTTTAATTTTACAGTAAAATTTGTTGAAATATTTTCATTCTATTTTAATTTTATAACAGAGCCAATCTGAAAGAGGTTTTTATAATGATATGACTTTGTTTCTTCCACTTGGAACGAATAAATGTTGGACCAAATGTTTGAACTGTTTGCCAGGGCCTTTATGGGTATCGCCCACGTACGGAAAGATTTTAGAGGTTTTCATTATTTTCTTGTCATAAATTTTCAGGAGCATTCTTTGCAACAGCTGCGAAGCTTGGTACGTCGGAAGAAAGAAGGTTCGTATCAGAAGGATCAAGCGATGATGGGTCGAGCTATGATGAAGACGATAATAATGATGATGATGATGACGATGAAGAGATAAATGACCCTCAAGTGCCATTGATGAAGTCACCAAGCCCATCCGTTGGAGGCACTGCAGGAGTTTCCGTGTCACAAGGAATTGCTGGGCTAGGAGTGCCCCTTTTTTCTGCTTCAGCAAAGCCAGCACAAGTTAATCCTGTAGCTGCATCTTCATCAGCTACTTCAGGTTCTCCTGTTATTTCTTTTTCAATAAGTTCAGGACCTGTTTTACCATCACAGGAAAAAGCAGTGCCTGGAGCTTCTCAGCCAGCACTTAAACCCATGGCTTCTTCTGCTGCCATAGTAGCAAAGCCAACTGCTTCTTTGGGAATACCTCCATCAATCGGATCTTCTGTACTCCCTTCTGCACCTGTGATAAGGCTGTCATCTCCATCAAAGGTACCCTTACCAGCCATTGCTGCAGCTTCTTCACCCGCTGTGATAGCTTCAGTACCTCTTCTGAAGCCATCCACGGCTATCTCCAGAACTGCACCCTTACTTACCGTATCACCAGCTGCTCCAAACCCAACTACACTAAAACCATCTTCAAGTGTTATTACGACATTTTCATCAGTTACGATACTTTTTAACACGTTGAAACATCGCAGTGAACATACACACCCTTCAGTACCGCATGCAAAAGTCTTAAGTTTGGAAGACGCCGCTCAAAATGGCAACAACCAGGAGTTGACTCTTAAGAGACAAGAGAAGGTTTCTGAAAGTGCAGCGGGCGAGGAAGACAAAGAAGTACCAGAGCATTCGTCCAGTGGAGAGTTTCTTAACATGGAAGGGTCGACCGAAGTTCCAGATGTAACCATAGAGACGAGCGGAGAAGCTCAAAGCAGTAACAAAAATGTGGACGACAAAAAAGAAGCTGGCAAAGATGAAACAAAAAGTGATAATGCTGAAAATAAAAATGAAGTAAAAAACAAGCCAAGGACAAAGAAAGTGGTCTCGCGGCTCGTACGAGAGGCAAGGATCCTCAGAATCTAATCCACAACAAATTTGAAAAGGCTCTAGATGAATTCTACCAACAGCAAGAAAAACCAAAGGAAACCGCTCAAAAATCAAGCGACAAAGAGAGAAAAGAAACAAAACAGGTCAAAGACGGGAAAGCGAATAATGATAAAGGTTTGATACAAAAACTCGAAGCAAAGCAACAAAACGAAGACAGGAATGAGAAACAAGAGCCAAATGCACTTGTCGGAATCGCACAGCGACAGAGCAGTCCAGTGAAAATACCACAAGAAGCCCTCGTCATGGAAAAAGCAAAGAAAGACCTGCCAGTGAAACAAGAAGACAAATCTTCTGCCACTCCTAAGGTTTCTGGCAGCTCATTGGCCAAACCAGAAGAGGAAGTTAAAGTTAACATCAAGGAGAGCCAAGTTAAAGTTTTACCAGTTGTTAAAATAAGCTTTGGCCAAGCGACTGCACAAAATGGTAACTCTAATCCAGACTCTGTGAAAGACAAAGAGGTCAAGGACAAGGCAGTTACCCAGTCTGCTTTCAAGCCTAACACAGTCGTTGAACCAAAACAACAAGAGAAGGGAATAAAAGTAAATGAAAAAGCCAAAGCAGCAGTTGCCGATGAGGATCTAAAGTCACTCGGGGGAAATAATGCACAACCAGAGCCATCAATGGCAAAGGATGCTCAAGGCAGCGTAATCCAAGTTTCAGAGCAGAAACCTGGAGGAAACTCTGGTAATCGAAATCAAGACATTGGGACCTTCCTTGAAGTCAATATAGGAATTTCAAGCCTGCCAAAAAAAGAAATCGCTCCAGCTGTACATAGCGTGTCTGTAAAAGCAGTCGAAGAAGAATCAAAGTTTCCTAGTGATTATGAAGATGAGGATGGGAAAAAGATGCGAAAACACAGAAAACATAGGAAACACGGGAAAGATAGGAGACATCGCCACAGGGGGAAGCACTCGACACGCCATCATAACAAAGGGAAAAAACATGAGGATGAAGAAGAGGAAATTTATAATCATGATGGAGAGGTAACCATAGACCAAATTCCACCAAAATATGAAGAGGTTGAAACCATCAAAGTTGATTTCAGGGAAACCAAGCTGGCCATCGAAATGATAACCCGCGTCAAATTGAAGGAGAGGAGGTTCCAGAGAACCACGATAGTGAGAGACAAAGTTTAGAGGACAAGAGGAAGGGACTGAGACACAGGCACCACAAACGGCGAAGACACCATAAGAAACGAAGACACCACCGCAAGAATCGAAGACATCAAAGACGTGGAAAGAATAAAAAACAAGACCAAATTGACAGCAGTGAAAAAGAAGTGGGTGTGGAGAGGCAAGATGCATTCAAAGGATACTCAGAATATAAAGAAACAAAAATGGCAGAAGACTTCATGGATGGGCAAGTCGACCGTTCAAATGAGCATCTCAGTGACTCTGATGGGGAAGAGGTTGCAGAAGATCAGGAAATTGAAGAACAAAGTTTAGAGGACAAAAGAAAGGGACGAAAATATAGGCACCATAAGCGGCGCAAACACAGACACCACAAGAGACGAAGACACCACAAGAGACGAAGACACCACAAGAGACGAAGACACCACAAGAGACGAAGACACCACAAGAATCGAAGACACCACAAGAACAAAAGCCACCAAAAACAGGACGAGATGATGTATGAGTTGATGCTGTGAGTTCACGTCTGGACCAAAAGACCGACGACGATTACAAGGAACACGAGAAAAGTCTTCAAGAAATCGCAAATTAGTTCAAATCTTTGCAGAATTGCCTTATATGTATTACTCAATGGCAATTAAAATAAATTGTCTAGTCGCAATATAAATAGCTAAAAATCATAATGAATTAGTGAAGAACTCTGCATATATAAATTTTTTTCTCTTTAGAGCTGGAAGAACCAATCTTTAGTGACGAATGACTGTTAAATGTTTTGCACCATAACGTGCCCACGCCCATAATACAGCTTGGGCTGCCTGTGGTTAGATGGCAGAACAATAGAATCCTTTTTATTCTCAGGAATTGAATTCTTACCCTCAGGAATTTAATTCTTTTTCATGTTAAACGATTGTATTGTTCCTGTTATCTAACATGGCTGCCGCGTCACGTGATGGTGTAAAACCCATATTGCATATATGTAGCTTTTTCTGGAATATTTCAATCATCGATCAAAATATCATCAAATAATGATTTCTGCTAAAGCTGCAAATAATATTGATATGTTCATATCTATAATGCTAATGTAAAACACATCAAAGTAAAATAAACACTGAAAAAACTGTTCGACTCAAGTTTATGGTGTTGGGCTTCCTTTGTTAAAGGTTTGAAAAAAGCAACGTTTGTTTAAGGTGGCTGCCTACTTTTGAACGTTCGAATTGAGCCCACGATGAGCGCGCGCTCAAAAACCGCTGAAAAATCTACAAGATTTTATTGAAGAACCATACGCGTTTTGAGCTTCAACAGGGCAAAACCCTTAAATTTTGCACGGGACTCTATATTTTTTGATAGCTCATTCGAAAAAACTCCTAAAAATCTAGGTTATATGAACATTTTAGGAAAAGTTTAAATCAGGAACACGTGAAAAAATAGATTTTTGTAGGAATTTTTGTTCGACTTTATGAGATTTTTTAAGAGCACCGAAACTACAAAATATGACAAATCAATGTATCTCTCTGTCTTTTTGTCGAAAATATCCATGTATTATTGTAGAATGATTGACTAGCCTTCGTTCATGCAATCATATAGTCTGCAAATAACTATTATCTTATTCATCTTAATTTTTTTCTAATCACTTCCGGTGGCGCAATTTTTACTCCAAAAGCTCGTGCGTAGGCTTCCATTAAAATGCTGATTATCTCGAAAACGAGCTCGGGACACCCTATTTTTCTTTCCAGATTTGGAATCAGCATTAAATTTCAATTCGGAAAATCGAAGTTTTAAAAAAAGCTTAAATCAATTTCCAAAAGTAGGCAGTCACCTTAACAGTATTCTGAATCAAACAAGATGGCGAAGTAAGGAAAGGAATTCATATGTCAATAATAAATTGTCTCTCAGTACACATTAATTATCAGTGTATCTGAAGGATTAGGAGAAATGTTCTTTCTCGGGGTTCCTGTGTTGAATTTCTGAAAAATTTTCCGAGATTTTTAGTCAGCGGTATGTTTAGGGAATCAGAAAAACAAGATGGCTGACGAAGTAAAAGAAATTTTATAGATCGGCAAAAATCGCATTAAAACATACCAATTTTTAATCATTAATAATACGTAAACGATATATAACGAAGTACTATGGATAATGACTTACCGTGTAAAGAAGCAGCTCTTCTAGCTGGACATCAAGGGCCTGTTCGTGCCGTGAGATTCAACTCCGATGGAAACTACTGCATAACATGTGGAAGTGATAAACTCGTAAAGCTTTGGAATCCACATCGCGAGGGCGGAAAGTTCCTTAAGACATACAGCGGCCATGGTTATGAGGTGTTGGATGTGGTAGCTTCCGGTGATAGTGGTAGGCTGGCTAGTTGTAGTGCTGACAGGACGGTAGTGTTATGGGATGTCAGCACAGGGCAAGTGATACGAAGATACAGAGGACATATTGCTGTAAGTTATAAATTGACACGATTAGATATGTATTTGAAATATACTTGTGCCTGTTTGCACACTGAGTCAGTAATTTATTATAGGTGGTGACGAGAATGATGATGACGATGATAATGGTAATAACGATGATGATGATGAAAGTGATGGTGATGATGACGGTGAAGATGTGAATGAAAATGATTGTAATGAAGATGATGTTGAAGATAATATTTGTGATAAAACTACTGTTGCTGATGTCAAAAATGATGATGGTGACGTCAAAGTAATAACAATGCTGCTGGCGATGATGATTATGATAATAATGAGAAGCAAGTGCAGTATTGATTAATAGTAGTATTTATGTCGTTGTTTATTCTAGAAAGTGAATGCTGTCAAGTTCAACCAGCCTGACAGTACAGTGATCATGTCTGCTTCATATGATGCTACAGTCAGGTGCTGGGATACTAGATCTCGTAGTCAAGATCCTATTCAAATCATTGATGACGCTAAAGACAGTATTGCAACACTTCAAGTCTCACAGCATGAAATACTCACAGGGTAAAACACAGCTTTCCATTATATTTATAGTTAGAAAGTATTATTTGAGCAAATAGACCTCTTTGACACATGGTCTCAAATTGGCAACACATTACGCCCAAGCATAATATTCACATATGTAAAAGAGGGATTTCACAGGAACCATATTGTATAGCAGGAATGGCAAACGTTTTTGTATGAAAAGAGATTGTATGACAAGATATTTTATTTCAGCCTTAGATAAAATTTTCTATTCTTTCCCCTAACATGGCTGCTGTAAAACAACTCAAATGCTCGGCAGGAAGTCACTATTCTATACACCATTATATGATAACTGTTATAAATCTCACGTTTTGATTGGTTTGAAGCATGTGCTTTATGAGAGCACACAGCACATGCAAGTACTTCCAGTCACATCATTCAATTCCTATCCAAAAATAAAGGTTATTGTAATTTGTATTTTATAAGAGAAGAATAAAACGTGCTTGCTGTGTTGTGTGCAGTTATGAAACACTTGGAGATTGGCAGAATACTTGAGAAGTGTTGAGAAGCACTCCAATACAAGTTGTGCTTCTCCTAACACTTTTCTTGTGTTCTGCCAACCCCCGTGTGCTTCATAACTGCACACAGCACACACGCACATTTTCTATTTCTTCAATACTAATGAGTCAGAGGATAAAATACAAAAAATTATAAATCATTTCATAACAATTCTTAATTGTACTTCTAATACTATTTACAAACTTACATTTACAGGTCAGTGGATTGCAAGATCCGTAAGTATGACATACGCATGGGATCACTGGTAGTAGACTTCCTTGGAGAGCCAGTCACTTGTGTGGCTATTTCCCAGGATAGCCAGTGTATATTGTCATCGACTCTGGACAGTACCATACGACTGCTGGACAAAGAAACAGGAGAACTTCTCAATGAGTATGTTATTAAGATTTTAATTTATTATTTGAAAACCAATATGTAGTTATTTAGGCTGCCTTCATAATGTATGACAGAGGGATGGGCAGGTGAAATTGAGGGGGATCATCTGGAACATTTTGATAGGAAAAAGAGGGGGATTGGGCAAATCTTTAACAGAAAAATGGGGGGATGCACAATTTTTGGAAGAAGCTACAACCCTTGCTTAGGGGGGGATCGTATTTTTTGCATGACTTTTAGGGGGGGAGGTGTTAAAGATTATTCTGAACATTTCAAATTTTCACCTGCCCCCCCCTCCTCCATACATTATGAATGCAGCCTTAGCAGAAAGTTGAACCATAATTTAGGGGGTTAAATATGGTGGCTGGCAAGTGGTCAGCAACATTGATTGGTAAGGGGATGGTATCTCAGAACCATACTGTCAGACTTAATGTCAACGTTAAACTATTTTTTTAGGTTCAAAGGACACAAGAACAAGGACTACAAAGTTGACAGCTGCTTCACAAACACAGACACCCACATCATTAGTGGCTCAGAAGATGGTAATATTTATTACTGGGATCTCATTGAAGCAAAGGTGGTACATACCATAGATAAGGCACATCGCTCAGTATGTTACTCACTCTCCTACCATCCTAAAGAACCATGTATGATAACGGCATCATCTGACGGAGCTGTCAAGGTTTGGCGGCCCAAGAACTGGGAACCGGAGTAAATGCCAAAGTGATTCATACTATAGATAAAGCACACCTTTCAGTATTTCACTCATTCTTCTACCATCCTGAAAGAACCATGTATGATAATGGCATCATCTGACGGAGCTGTCAAGGGTTTGGTGGCCCAAGAACTGGGAGCCTGAATAAATGCCAAAGTGATTCATACTATAGATAAAACACACCTTTCAGTATTTCATTCATTCTCCTACCATCCTAAAGAACCATGTATGATAATGGCATCATCTAACGGAGCTGTCAGGGTTTGGTGGCCCAAGAACTGTCTATATATGAAATCAGTTCATTGGAGTGAGCATGGACGTGTAAGCATATGCAATCTTTCAATATCCAAGGATCAGGGAAGAAAGTGACTCTCCCACAAATTAGTTTACTGGATGATTTTTTAGAAAAACGATAAAAGTTTGAAAATACAAAAGAAGCTTTCACAAAATAGGTATATCACAATATTTTGTTGCTGCATTTATTTTCAAAAAAATTATTCAATTCTTCCATTGAAAAACTGAATGTATAACAATCTAAAATCTAAAAAAATTACTTAAAGTATTATAAAGTGCAAATCATATACCCCTGAATAGACCCCTTCACGGTTCCCTGCGCCATCTTGAAAGGTAGCTGGGCCTTTGTACCGAAGTGAGACGAACAGTGAGCTTGCAATGATAGGGACCTGTGAATAATTGTCCAAGGTGTTAAAAAAAGGTCTCTATCATTGCAAGCCTACTGTTCGTCTCGCTTCGATGCAAAGGCCCAGCTATCTTTCAAGATGGCACAGGGAACTGTGAAGGGGACTATTAGCACAAAAACTTGATATTAACTAAACACATCTATTTCTTTTGCTTTCAGTTGTTGCATTGGTGCTATTTTGTACTAATTAGTTAGTACTATTTTACAGATATATGGTTGCACTCTACTGTATTCAGTTATAATAATTTCTTAATAATAGTTATAGCAATTTTTCCTGGACTTAAAGATATCAGCTATAGATTATTATTTTTTCATTGAAAACATTTATAAGAGTACTGTAACTCTTGCAAGGAAGCATTCATTTCTTAATGAACACCTTTTTTATAAAAGTAAAGGTTTCATCCTTTTGTTGTACAAAATCTAATGCATTATGAAATAACTCTCCTGAGAGGTAGAATAGAATTATTTTCTTTCATTCCCAGCATTTTCTCATAAATCCCAGCATTTTACATTATCTTAAATATCATTTTAACTCTCGAACATTTTTCACCTTCTTCCTGTTGGTATACAAAAATAGTTCACTACCCCACCCCCCACAGAACACCAATTCAATTACAACCCACCCTACCTTAAAAGCATGAATGCTTTCCCGCAAGGCTCTTACTCCTATTTAATAAAGAATTCAACTAAAATAAAAAAATATATAAATGTTTTCTCTGTAGTCTTTGAACATTTTTCATGTTGGTGAATCAACCCCCCCCCCCCCCCCCAAAATTTTTAAAAGTGAGCATAAACTTCCTATCCCCTTCCTCCCTGGGGAGAAACATTTCTTTTCCTGTTCTTTGACAGGGTCAAAAGAGGATATCTACAGTATTTGTTCACTTATCTTTTTTCCAATGTTGTATACAACATGACGGATATATTTCAAATGATGTGATGGTATACATTATTTATTGTAGACCCATTTTGTCTGGGTGTAATGTTTTTTTTTTAATTTTCAGAATGTATCATTCCCTTGAGTATAATTTCCTTGTTTGCCAGAAACAAGAAGAAACTCAAGGAATATTAGCTCAAGGGAAAAATTCTGTAAATTCAAAATTTATTGATACCTTGAAACAATCTTTGGGCTTATCAAAGTCGGGGCATGGCTAGCTTACACCTTGAAGCCTGAAACAACCTCTGGGCTGATCAAAGTCAGGGCATGTCTAACTTACACCTTGAAACCTGAAACAACTGCTGGATTGATCAAAGTCAGGGCATGGCTAACTCATAGATTGAACCATGAAACAATCGCTGGGCCAGACAAAGTCAGGGCATAGCTAACTCACACATTTAAACCTGAAACAATTGCTGGGTTGATGAAAGTCAGGACATGGCTAATTGTACTCACAGATAGATCCCTGAAACAACCTCTGTGGGCACTGCTAATACACAGATCGAATTGGAATTTAGTGAACGTGATACCCCAGACAGAGGCAGGTCGACTACCATTACAGCATCCTTAATTCCATAATAACATGGATAACATAGTCTGAATGGGTAATAAGATATACCAAGACTAACTGTAGATATAAGAGTCAAAAAGTCTGCACTGATATCTGGTACCTAACAAAACTACAATATCATTGGGTCTTCTTTATCCCTTGGCTTATTCATCTTAAGCCTGAGAATGTCTAATAGGATAATTCAACCATTCATATAAGTCCTGAAAAAGAAAGACCACAATATAACTGGAATACTCACACTTACTTGATTAACGTACAGTACATTTTGATGTGCTTTCCGTTTTAAAGAGCTTCTCGTTTGGCGAATTTAGAAGAGCAAATAAGATTAATTTTATAAAAATTCAGACCATTCAAAATGTAGACTCACAATGAATCTACAAAGGACCTGAATTATAAAAGTATATCCAGTATGAACCTAAGGAAAACTTATAAAGAACTGATTTTAAACGAAATTCATTTAGACTCAAGGATGAATTTGGCGCGAAATAAGAGAAAAGAGCCAAGCGCGCGGTTCGGCTTTTACGAGATTTTCCCGGCCAAAAATTCGCCGGATGTAATTGCAGCCGGAAGTCAACTTTTAAAAAACACATTGAATAGTACAAAACAATATATAAATAAATAAATAAATAAATAAATAAATAAAAATAAAAGAAATGTAATCTTTAGCGAATTACTCACATCTTGGGTGGCGTGTTTTTGCCAAATAGAAAGACCTCCTTCGGGGCTTAGCGTGCTGGCGCAGCTCAGGACCATTGGATCTTCAGTTTCTCTGTTGAGTAGAATCTTCTTTGAACGGGTGGCTTCGAGTTTAGGCCAAGTTAAAATGCGATGATAGGGGAAACAAACTAGTGTGGGAGTTACCGCGTATTTTTGTTGCGTCACAAGATGAAAATTCCTTGTTACAGTTTACCACTAAAATTTCTCATTTGCGTGACGAGTACTAGAGAGCTTTTACTGCACTGACTTCGTGCAGTAAAGAAAATTTATTAGGTGCAAAGTTGTAATAAGAGCAACATTTGCCCAGACTTCAGTTAAATATGTCAACCGATATCATAAACTAACGATTTTTTTCATTTACCTTAAAATCTCGAGTGATCGAATGGGTTCTTCGCTGACTCTGTATTGTACTCTCATTTTCAAAGAAAACTGATACTCGCTGCTTGCTTTGTCAAATACTTCTGTTCCCTCGCGACTGAATCGTGGATTAGAGGCCGTCTGACTCTTGCTTTTGTCATTTGGAATTTCTTCTTCTTCTTCTTCTGTTGAAGCTAAATAAAACAGTTTAGAAATTTAACAGCCAAGTAAACTAGAAAACAGCCGAGGAAGAGAAAATTAACTTATAAACAAGCCGGCAAAATATGGGGCGGGGAAATCGCGCAAAAATAACATGAAAGAACGGCAACTCGTAAAAGTACAGGGCGTGTTTGTCTAGGCAAGCTTTTTTGTTGCCTAAATGTTGGCCGTGTTTCTCCGTGTTATGATATTAACATGTTTTCATCTATGACTTAATCTATGTATCATCATTATGATACACCGTTCATAAGGTCAAACAAAATTAGTGTACTGTAATAAAATCCCGTTTAACTGGTTTTACCGGTTGGTGTGTCTTCGTCATTTGAATCACAGCTCTCTACCAAATCTCCTTCTTTGCTTGGGGTTTCGCTTTCGATCAAGTCAAATATCAGCACTTGGCCGTTACCCAATCCTACCCATAATTCGTCAGCGAATGGCATGATGGTCGTAACTCGGGATTCTTGAAATGGAGATACGTAAACCTTTGAACGAAACAAGCAGGCGGTTCGTCAGTAGCAGATGATGAGATATTCGAGGTTCTTAGTATGCGTGACGTCATTGTCGCCATGATGGAGGATCGTCAACCAAAGTTTTTTCTACAGAGTGTTTTCGCTAACGTGACAAGGCAGCCATATTGGTGTATCAAACAACTGAAACTTTCTGCACAGATTTTGCATAAAAATAGAGTTCAATTCCTGGAGGATAGAACATGTATTGTGTTGGTACACCAATATTATGGCCGCTGTGACGTCACGTGAAAACGCTCTATAGCTTCTATTGTGATTTAAATCAACATAACTTCCATGCGTTTCTCTATTGCCCTATAAAAATCGAACGTTATCATGACTTACTTGAGATTCGCTAACAGCATCTATAATTGTCGTGTCAAGAGCAACATCGATTTTCAGCAAGAAATCGTAGGAATTCTGGTCTATCAGCATTACCCACGATGATCTGAAATGAATAATTCATATCTAATGACACAAGCTCCAAACTGCTCATGAAGTCCACATTACAGTGGTTTTCGTATGAGTGGGAAACGATACGGAAAATTCTTAGCCCGGCATACTATAGCCGTACTGCATCTTACAGTAGCCTTTACTACACGATGTAATGGAATGAATTACTGAAAGAAAATGGCCCCTCCTCAAAATAGCGCAGCGCGCTGATTATAAAAATAGCTTAAAGATTCGGACAAACATTGCATTCTGTTTAACCGCTACGAGGATTATACGAACCGATTTTATTATTTTTACTTAAAGTTACGATAATAACCCATGTAAACTAAGATCAACTGCGATCGGCTGTGAAAATTATTAGCTGAAAGTAAACTTGTAAGTTTGTTTGTCCGAATTTCGCCTTTGTCTTCGTTTTTATGACGTCATGGCTGCGCTGCGCTATTATCTTGGATGCACGGAAATACAAAAGAAATGCCACAAACTCCATCGAGAAAAGGAGTGATTTCTTTTGTGTTTTCGTGTTAGCCTCGAATCCAAGATAATTTTTGAGAAGGGTCCATTGGAAGCCATTTCAGTGTTACGGCATGTCGTGCTGCGTACCTGCTCTAAGGCAGTGCCTTATGTTCCCCACGCATACTTTTTACTTTATTTTAGAAAAAAATTATTTGTATTGAAATTCTTCTTACCCTCGTATAGTGCACCATACCCCATGATTACCCTCGAGCAGGCGAGCGACCTGGTGACGAGGTGAAGACGATACGACCGTGGCATGAAGTTCTTCCAGGGAACTGCGTACGAAAGATATCAGTGAAATAAAAATAATCCCAGCATTCTGGGACATTCTCTTAAAAAAATATTGCATTTTTAGCAGAAAAAAACTTCAGTTAGGCCTAGGGCAAACGTCGAACTTTCCATGCACCGAACCTAATTACATCAAAGAATGCCGCCTCATTATCACCTGATATCCATTGTTTTTAATGAGTTCGGTGCATGGAAAGTTCGACGTTTGCCCTAGGCTTTAATTAATGAATTTATAAGGATAATAAAACAATGTACTTATTGTGAAGGAAACGAATAAAATGGAACGGTTCAAGATGAGAAAACATTACGCCAAAGTGGAAGAGGTCTTTTATGGCAGTCACTTGATGTCGTAGTACATTTAGGGCAGGATCAATGCATGCAATATTAATTCTTACGACAAGACATTTTCCAAAGCAGAGCATTTTTGTATTTTGCCATACCATTTGGCCGGCATGAAAGACCTCTATTATTCATTTAAGTAAATAACGAGAAATTTTTGACTCCTAATAAAATAGCAAATATGGAAAGCCATTTCCGTTCTGGGGTGTGCCGCAATAGCAATGGAAAGCCTTATTTCAGTGTTGTGTGGTGTCGTAATGGCAATTAATAGCCATTTCAGTGTTGGGATGCATGTTTCGTAATTGTAAAGGAAAGCCATTTCAGTGCTGTGGGGTGTCATAAAAGCAATGGAAAGGAAAGCCATTTCAGAGCTGGTGCATGTCGTAACAGCAATGGAAAGCCATTTCAGTGTCGTGGGTCAGTTGTCGCAACGTGTACGTGCGTTTCTTTTTCCTGTAGTTATTTTCATTTACTTTTTCTTCCCCTTTGTGCTCTGTATAATAAATATTTTATTTGCCAAATAATTGAAAGAAAAAAATTAACAAACGAAAACGACAAATATGGGTTTTAGGTAAGGCAGGTGGTAGTAACGTTATAATAACAATTGTTCCATTCCAAGTAAGTTCATTATTTAGAATTCAATTTTAGCAAAAAAAAAAAACAAAAAACGTTTCCCCAACACGTTTTTCCGCATTCGTACCGCATGTTATGTAATCTAAATTGCATATAATCTTATGCAAACAAATGCAATTTAGCTATGTAACGTCTTTAAATCGTAGAACAATGTTAGTTTATGAAGTATCCTGCAGAGCCCACGCAGAGCCCATGCAGTGGGTATTTCAGACATAGTGTTTTAACTAAGGCTTCAATAAACTATAAAATATTAAAAATTAAGTCAACAAAAATATTTGATTTATACAAAACGAATGAGACAGGAAAAAAGTGAATGGTTAGTATTTAAGAACTGTAGGTGCCGTCTGAGATATTAAAAACCAGCATAAATATAAGCTTTGAGAAAATATTATTATTATCAATTACCGCTTATAGGAAATGAAGGGGGAGTAGAAAATACGCGAAGCATGAAAAAATTCTCACTTTGAAGAAAAATATAAATTAAAATTAAAGTCTTTATACGAAAGTATTCATTAGTTTTTCTTTATTTCATTTCCTAGGAAAAACAATGAACTCCAAAAAAATAAGATATATCAATAACATCGAAATTGCAGAGCACGTTGAGTTTCTTTTCCTCGACACGTGACTTTAATTTTAATTTTAATTATGGAAAAAAAGCTTCAAAGTTTATCATAAAGTAATGTAAATGAAATGAATGTTGTCGAAATAAATTCTTCTTAACTGATTAATTTTTCAAAAACAAAAAGTTTGGAGTTTTTTCCGACCTTAGAGAACTAGGGGGTAAATTATCAGGACTAGAATCTTAAAAAGCACTTAAGACCTATCTATCTTGTTTTAATTGAAGGAATTACTAGATAATATCAAGAGAAGCATAAATATTATTTACGCTCTCTTGATAACACTAGCGATTAGAGAACAAGGCTTGCATTAGCAGAGTTGAGGATATTTAAAACAACCTTTTTGACGTTCTAGGAAACAGTTAATTTTGGGTGTAGGAAATTACAAATGAATTTAATAAAGACTTTTCATCTTCTAAGAATGTAGTTGTTTTAAGTGGTTCATTCAAAAGAGCTTAAATTCGTGCTCAAGTTCACCTTTTCAGAGCGACAAGATGCAAGAGCAAGACCACAACGTTTAAGGATTTTAAGACCAATTCTCAGTTTTGAATTTTCTTGGTTTGAGAAACCCCTTTTCGATAATTTTTCGTCCTAATCTTTGGAAAGCTACACTGAAGTAAAACGGTTTGTCGAAGTCTTTCATCGACTTTTCTAGGTAAGTGAACTTGTTTCTTTTTCTCTTGTACATTATTTATTTTTGCTTTGTTCACTTATATAACTATTACTCGTTATCATAGAATAGCAAGTGAATTCTGACATTGGCGTGAAAAAGCTTAAATCTTACCTCCAAAAATCATAAATTTGTAAAGAATTTTAAAGAATCTCTTTATAAAAAAAAATTATAATTCATAATTTATATAGCGATAATAGCTTTGTATATGTATGCTTTTTTGATATGAAAAGTTTCCCATGATGCTCAGTGATCTCAGCTTTCTAGGTTTTTGTTGACTAACTTAAATGAAATAAGTGTATATAATAAATAGAAAGAAAAAAAAAGAAAGAAAAAAAAAAAAAAAGGAAAAAAATCATTTTTAACTATAAAAATCTTATACGACTTGTGCCACTAATATATATATATGATAGCCATGATATAAATGGATTATAATGCGAGGTCTGTCCCTGTCTAAGTACGTGGACTAAAATCTCTACAATTTTCCGAAACCTTAGCAAAAAGCGAAGCCAACGCGAATTGTTTCGACTATTTGTTTTTTAGAAATATTGCTATGGTAATGATAAGCCAATCAGAATGCAGGATTCGTAATGATCCACTTTTCTCCTTTACTCTACGCTCGCGCGCAAAAATATATATTGAAAAAATTACACGATTTCAGAGAACACGAATCTCCTGATATTTCACTTCAATTATTACATCTTTCACTAATAATTATTACATACCTTTTAAATGTTAACATACTTTTGATACTGTTAAAAACGTTGCTACTTGAACTAACATTGGTTTGAGGCATAAAATTTATATAAAACTAATATTAATCAAATACATTAATCTTCGTGTTGAAGTCAAATTACTGTCTAAACAAACAGCTTGAAAATTTTTTGGAAAATCCATCGAAATTTTAAATTCAAATTTCTTTTTTTTTGTCTGGTTTGCGCAAACAAGATAAGAACTTTTGGGAGTGAAAATCGATCGAAATTTTAAATTCAAATTTTTATTTTTCTGGTTTGCACAAACTGCTTCTTTTCCTCCGCCGTTTGATATATGCAGGCATCCCAGCCACTTTTTAGGCAAATTTGATAGGAAATATAGGCTGTGCAAGTTCTAAATATAGGAAAATATAGGATTTATTCCCAAAAATATATGCACTTTATAGGAGCTAAGATAGCTTTTCGGTGGCGTAACCAGGGATCGGGAGGGTGCATAGGCAATGAGAAAAAAAAAAACAGAACCAAAAAAAAAAAAAGGGCCTTCGCCAAATATGCTAAACAGTGTAAAATATAAATGTATCAATCAGCAGTCGTCCTATTTATAGGAACTATAGGAGGTTTTCTGTAAATGTAGGCTCTTTATAGGATCCTATACAAATTATAGGAAATATAGGATATATAGGAGGTCTGGGATGCCTGTATATGGCAAATCTCGTCGCGTGTCCGAAATATCAATCCTGAAAAAAATTCAATTATATTAAAACGTCTTGGTGGATAAGGATCTGAGACGACATTTTTAGTACACAATTTCAATTGTGTAGCTTCTAAACCCTTCAAATGGTGTGTTTTAATCAACCATTCTCAATATCCTATTGAAATCGCCTCTCGACACCTGTAATTACAAGGCTTATATTAGCGGGGTTAATTGGAGAGCCTTTAGAAAACGTCTAATTACTGAATCGCGACGTAAATGGAGGTGCTTTGGGGCGTAGGTTAGTATCACTGTATCGCATCGAAACCGGCGAAACGTCTCGAAAATTGTCTGTAAAAAAACCCTGAAACACAAATCGTGGAGAAAGATAAAGAAGAAACACCAGGAATTCGAAACGAAGGTAATAAAATTGTTTCTCCCTCGTTGATGATTCTTGGCAGAGAAAATGGGAATCTTGTTTGGTTCGTCCACCATCGTGGACGGCGGTATATCAAAGAAAACGACCTACACAGGCAGAGTCTCCTATTTTTCTCTGCCAAGTATCGCCAAAGAGGGAGACTATTCTAGCAGGGAACTAAAATTGTAGATATATTTTCAAAAATATATTCTTGGATTGGCTCATGAATACTATTATTTACGAGAAATCCAGTCCACCACATATTACTTATGTATTTCTTTGCATTCGTAGTTAGTCATTTATGAGACAAATTCGACCAAATTCAATTGAAATTGCAAGCCAATTTGTCTCCTTTAAATCACATATATATTTTTTATTTTCAAGTTTATTTTTATTTATTTATTTTTAAAATAACAAAAAGTTTGAGCAACTGCAGTCGTTCTACTTATTGTTCGCAACAATTTTTTGGTTAAAATGCTAATTGTGCCTCATTTAACTCCTCACAAAATTCTTCCTGAAATTATATTTTTTGAGTTCAGTTTAATTTGAGGGTTTCTCCACATCACATGTGAGTAGAGTTGCTTGTTGGTTCTCTCCTGTGCTTCGAGAATTTTCTACGGTTTTTGTCCTAAAAGTTAGCTTCAAGCCCAGTTTACACTAGCGATTTTTTTGCGATTTTTTTGCGATTTTTTTTGCGATTTTGTCCATAATAAATAATGGTAAAGAATTTATTTTTAAAGATTTTTTCAGAATACCAAGATTTTTGCTAGACGAATGTCTCTTTTGAAGGATGAGACAAAAGATTTCATCTTTCCTAAAATTACCACAAAAATCGCCGCAAAAATCGCCAGTGTAAACGGGGCTTCAAAATTCAATCTAATTTTCGGTGAAAGAAGAGTCATTTTTGGAACCACTGGTCATAGCCCTATTTCCCATTCATTTTCGTCAAACAAAATGTTTAGTCAGTATCTACCGACATCTGAAACGTAGTGATAGTGCATTCGTCTCTCATCTCTGGAGTAGGGATTCGATTCACAGACTCGGCATCACATTTAAGCAGAGTTTCAAGGGGTTTCTCTCCGGGTTCTACAATTTTCCGCCCTCCGCAAAACGGAACAAGCAAATTCCAATAGGACGTTTGCACGATGGCGTTATTGACCTCTACTACCAGACTCCCTTGCACACTTTCTTTTGTTCAGTTACTTAGCACCAATTGTCTTACTATTCTCATGAGGGAATACAAATTTAAATAAGAAAGAAAATTTGCGAAGCATCTTGGTAGTGGGAGTCAAATGACGCCATCATGCAAACGTCCAATTTGCTCTGTGAGTTAACCATGCCTTCACTTTGTTCAGCCCAGAGGTAATTTTTCTCGATATTGCAGATAAGATCGCAGATAAACCATCTGGAGGAATTTTGTTTTAAGTAAATACAGTTTTCGCATGATTAGAGCCCAAAACTTATCAAAAGTTCCATTAACTATTTATTGAGGAAGATTCAATTCCCATACAGGCAGGGTGCCTTGTTTACTAACTTACGAATGGCTGTACAAATCACCTGCTTATTCTTTGTGTGGAACTCTTAAATGACAATATTTCTTTCATAGTTTGATGGAGGAGGAAAACCCGATCGAGAACCGGATCGAACGTGCATGGAATAGAACAAAGGGAACAATGCTTTCAAGAACATAACATAAAGAAATAAGGTATAGTCAAAACTTACATTCAGAGCAAAACAAATTCACTTTCAAATTGCTAAACTGCACTTTGGGTTCATCAATCATTCTTACGTTCTTCGGACTAACTAAAATCGTCACCTCTCGTTATAAAGGATTAACTTTCCTAAAAACTGTTGCAAGGCTTTTAATATTATCATTGTCATAATGCAACGCTTAGCTATAATAATTCTCAATATAGAACTCCCATTACCTTGCATCAAGCACTACCACATTGTTACCGCATCCACACCAGACTTGACTGTCCACCATGGTCACACACATCACAGGAGCTGAACCAATACGAACGTGCGATCCTTGGCACGGTGGACCTGAACCATTAGCATTCTGACACAGATACGGCACTCATTAAATTTAGGAACCGGTTAATATTTGGAGAGGGGGGGTGGGGATGGGGAATTTAGGGAGGGAGTTATGGTTTGTAGACAACTGATCCGCTAAAATTGACAAGTAACAAAAGCGGGGTAACTCAATATCATCCAGAAAGAAGGGAAACAGAAAAAAGATCATGGATTTATGGATCTTTATGATGTTACAAAAAAATTCCTCCTTTCCCCTCCCCCAGAGGATAAATAATGACCTGTCCCTTAGTAAATATACACCTATTTCAAAAAACGCCAAAGGCGATAGGCAATAAGTCATTCCGACATGGAAATGGTTTTCGTTAAATACAAAGAACATTAAAACAGTCTCAACACTAAGGTCCATGTTCTTTTTATTATTATTATTTTATTTAATAGCTTTAACAGGGAAGCGAAAGGACTCTAGGTCCAGGCGGGCGCTGCCCCGAAACGAGAAACACAAGTCATTCCAGTTACTCTTGGATCTTGGAAGTACCTATCTCCTATTGCTTTTCGCCTATTGCCGGTGACAACCTTTTTGAAATAGGTATATACGGCAAGGTATTCAGAAACAAATGCTCTCTCGTAAATCACGGATTCGTCCAGAGTATGTGCGCGCTTAAGGAAACAAGGTTGTGAATAATTTCAATTGAAAATATCGCCTTTGTGGAAGAAAAGGTAGAGGTAAATATCTAAATCTAACTGTTGCAGCAGAACTGAAAAGAACATTAATTATACACGAACAATGTTTATACAAACTTGAGCTCACTAAGTAACGTTATTATTTTCTCCCTTGAGTATTTTTTCTTTTCACTTTAATCCTTCTTTTGTTTAGTTTTACTAGTTAAGTTCGGTTTTTTGAATATTTTATTAGTCGTCGAGTATACCGTAGGAAACAGATGTAAGTAACCCTTTTTTCTTCTTTCTTAGCTTTTCCATTTTTTGTTTCTAGTACTGACACTTTATTTTTGTAATTTTCTAGTTTTTCTACCGCTATAATCGCTTTGAATCGAAACGAATAAATGTAACGTCAAAAACGAAAGCGCGTCAACACTAAGGCTTACCGGAAGAACGGCTATGCACCCATCAGCCAATGCGGCATACACTTTGTCGTCTGTCACGTGATCATAGTGACACAAGTCGATGACGGAATCTCTTAGGGGTACACTCCAGAGCTCCATTCTATAACGACACCAGGAAAATGCCTCTTTAGCTTGGGTGTAATAATATGTACTTATTGACTGAGTGGGAGGGCCGTACGGGAAAATATTTGGCTCGAGGTGATGTCGTAACAACCGAGCGCAGCGAGGTCCGTACGAATGACCGAGAGCCAAATTTTTTCCCGTACGGCCCGACCTAACTCAGTCAATAAGCATTTTATCATATGACCCTCACGAAAATAAAAATAATCAAAAAAAAGAAAGCGCGCGGATTTTGAGCAGGGCCGGACGGGTTTTTCCGGCCCGCTTACGTCAACCCGTCCGGCCCCCATCACGTGACTTTTTCCAATGGTTTTATTAGAGCGCGCGAGCAGGGCCGTACGGGTCATATGATAATCTCCCATTTTAGACCACGTCATTCCTTAGAGTATTATTTCTATGATTAGTTTAAAGTACTTATAAGCTTTTACACAATATTTTCAGAATTGATTCTTTAGATAGTGGATAGTTGATTGTGAAAATATTTCGTCATTTGAATGTCGGGTCTTTAAGATACGAAGGTTTACATTCCCAATATGTTAATGACTATGACGTAACATAAGGGATCATTTAATATACAACACTGCACTCGTTCTGGAATACAGTATTTTAAAAGCATCACCCTTTTACTCGTGACTCACGTAAAGGTTCTTACAAATTTGTTTTCACAAAATGTCCAGCGTTCAATATTAAAAGTTGCCACAAAATAACTCAAATCCCTTATGTTACGTCATATTCATTGACATATTGGAAATATAAACCTTCGTATCTCAAAGACCCGACATTCAAATGACGAATTATTTTCACAATCAACTATTCACTATTTAAAGACTCGATTCTGAAAATATTGTGTAATTGCTTATAAGCACTTTAATGGCTGTGCAGTAATAGTCCAAAACCGGACACACTTTTATTTCTGTTTATTATATAGTTAGGATAGTACGCGCGCGCTGATTGGTCGAAAATTGTGCATTATTAGTGAACGGAGCACATTGCTGACGCCATCCGAGCACGTGAAGTGCTGCTATCGGATCCTGCGACCGTCTTTCTTTTTTCTTAGGAAACGCCGAAAGCACTTAAGAAGTGTGAAAAGCACTCGCCTACGGAGAACGGAAAAGCTGTTTTATTCCGGTTAATTATGATTGTTCTGTTCCAAAGCAACGCGCGCGGGCTTTAAAAAATCCCTTTACTCCGGGAATTGAATTCTTTCTCATGTAAAACAATTGTATTGTTCCTGCCATCTAACATGGCTGCCGTCACATGATGGTGCAAAAACCTTATATAATCTTATTGAGAAGCAGTCTGAGCTACATTGAGTGCAAAGTCGTAATAATTGTGTTGGTGACTTACCTAGATTCAATATTAAAGGCATACACACACCAAAATACCGTACCAATCAGAACCGTACCGTCTTCTAGTACATCAGTACATAGTATACGAGAATTGATCTAATAGAAGGGCGATAGGGTGGAAATGAGTAAAAATATTAATACCGTCACATCCAATGTTATGATTATTGGTAGTGTCATCATGATCGTCACCATCACCATGTATAATCATCATCGCTATTATCATGTATCATCATCACCATGCATCAGCATCATTTCCACCATGTATCATCATCACTATCATTATCGTCATGTATTTTCATCATTACCATCTACATCATCAACATGTCCAACATCATCAGTTATGTATCATGATTATCATTTACATCAAGCATCATCAACATCATCCCCACCATGCATCATCATGCATCATCGTTATCAACAATATGTATAATCATCATCATCATGTAATCATCATCATTTATATCATCCATCATCATGTATCACCATCATCAGCTCAATCATGCATCTCAATCATAATTATCGTCCTGTATCATCATCACCATCACCATCATTATGTACATCATCACCACCATCACCAGCAGCATCATCAATAATATGACACGAATTTGTAAAGCAACATATTCACAACATGGATAATTCTAATGTTTGATGTGATTGGGCTCCATGTGGTACTCACATGGGCGTCTAAAGTACTCATTTCCTTTTTATTGATATCCAAAAGATAAACTTTAGCTTCGCCGCGAACACTACATGAAATACACACAGGACCTGAAAGATCTAAAAAAAAATTAAAAAAAAGAAAAAAAAGAAAAAGAAATTTAATATCTTCTTTAAAGTTCCATTGTCCTTCATTCATCCATTTATCTTTTTATTCATTCATTCACTCTTTCACTTGCTCTCCCATTCTCTCACCCATCCCCGACTACCTACTTTCTTTCTTTCCTATTGGGGAATCTATAACAAAGTAGTTTTATGCTAGCACAATTTTTTTAAACTCAAAGAGAAGTCTCTCCTCCAAAATAGTCTAAACATCCGTTGTCATTACACCAAAAACAATAAAAACTACGTTATTAAAACGTTGTTGTTATTTAGAAGAAAATGGTTAATGGTAAACTTGCCAATAACCTAATACGTCATTCCGTTTTAAATTGAATGCTTAGAATATAGGGTGCAGCGCCTATCATTTAGGGCTAGGAACTGTTACACTTTTTTTAAATATTGGACTTGTTATCTCAAGAGATGTGTAACAAATGATTTTCGTATTTTCCTATTTTTTTAAGTCAGGATGCCATTTCTTTAGTTCGTTTATCGCTCGACCTCTCGATCTTTAAACCAGCTTCTTCTATTCGACTGCAAGTTTTTCTTCTTTCCCTCGTTCGTTCGTGCGATCGTTTTATCTTTACCCCTTTTAGCGAACCGAAAACTCTCCAAAAGGCCGTTTCTAAATAATGAAATGGGAAAACATTCCACTCAAAGCTAGTTAAATGTAGCCTCTCATCTAAATTTCGTATTTTCACTTGTACGTATTTTTTGACGAGAAAATCCGAATTTAAATTTTATTCGTTTTGTTTTAAGTTTAACGTATTGAGATGATTTATCCAGAGGTTTGAGTTTTTAATAATGAAATAGATAATTATATCATGAATATTAATAAACTGCATCTTGATAATAATAATGTAGTCAGGCAATTCCATAGAAACACACGCACGCAAACTAACAAGAAGAAACTAGAAACAATTCTAGTACATTATTTGCGAAAAACTTGCTGAGAGAATAAGGCTTAATAATTCCTCGGAGCTAATGAAGCACTTAAAAGGGTTTCTAACTCGAAGCTTCGTTTTTCACTGTGGCGTGTTACGTCATTTCCGTCGTTGGTGTTTAACAAGAATAAACCCGCAAATCCGATAAATTTAGATTACGCATTATATATCAACCATTTTCCCTGTGGTAGGAACTTCAGACGGTTGATGCAAAAACAAAGTGAAGAAATCTCTACAGAAATAAGGTTAGTTGAACTTAAATCTAAAATTATTTTTATCTCAAAGTTCTTTCTTTTATTTTTGTTTTTAATGAAAACAAAAACAAATAACAATGAAGTTTTCAAAAGGTTGAAGAAAAATTAGAAAAATCGCGAAGAACAAGAAAACGTTGAAATAAAAGAAGTTGAATGATAAATTAAGCTGAAAAAACAAAACGTATTTATTTTTCTAACGAGAAGAAGCGTGGATTTTGGTGAAGATTTGTTTCAGGAAAAGAAAAGAAAAAAAACAGAATGAAATGAAATGAAATTTTGGACACCGAAAAATCCACACACAAAAAAAGAAGACGACTACGGCAAGAACTTCCAATATAAATGTGGGTAGAAATAAAATCAACTTCTTTAGCTTCGATACAATAGTCTTCATTTTTTAACAAAACGAAATGGTATTAAACTCAAGTAAATGAAAAACTGGAAAGCGCCAACAGCTAATCACGCGGTTCAGTAGGACTAGAATTATGAATTATTGCAACGACAACTTTTGAAAGGCAAATTAACTTAGCTTCGATACAATAGTCTTCATTTTTTAACAAAACGAAATGGTATTAAACTCAAGTAAATGAAAAACTGGAAAGCGCCAACAGCTAATCACGCGGTTCAGTAGGACTAGAATTATGAATTATTGCAACGACAACTTTTGAAAGGTAAAGTAACTTAGCTTCGATATAATAGTCTTCATTTTTTAACAAAACGAAATGGTATTAAACTCAAGTAAATGAAAAACTGGAAAGCGCCAACAGCTAATCACGCGGTTCAGTAGGACTAGAATTATGAATTATTGCAACGACAACTTTTGAAAGGTAAAGTAACTTAGCTTCGATATAATAGTCTTCATTTTTTAACAAAACGAAATGGTATTAAACTCAAGTAAATGAAAAACTGGAAAGCGCCAACAGCTAATCACGCGGTTCAGTAGGACTAGAATTATGAATTATTGCAACGACAACTTTTGAAAGGTAAAGTAACTTAGCTTCGATACAATAGTCTTCATTTTTTAACAAAACGAAATGGTATTAAACTCAAGTAAATGAAAAACTGAAAAGCGCCAACAGCTAATCACGCGGTTCAGTAGGACTAGAATTATGAATTATTGCAACGACAACTTTTGAAAGGCAAATTAACTTAGCTTCGATACAATAGTCTTCATTTTTTAACAAAACGAAATGGTATTAAACTCAAGTAAATGAAAAACTGGAAAGCGCCAACAGCTAATCACGCGCAACGACAACTTTTGAAAGGTGATAAAAATTTAAAATGAAGATGTTCGCGTGAAAACCTTAATAATTTGTGTGTGAAATACTAAGACATTTCAAGACTTTGAGTAAATTTAGAAAATTAAAAAGAAAGTGCTTTGAAAACTCTGCACAAAAGATTAAAAACAAATTAATTGAAATAATTAATAGGGGTTAGAGTCCCATCGCAACTAATCCTATTTTTCCCAGTCAAAAAAAAAGTTATTTTCTGTTTTTGTTTAACCATTTAGATATGTAGGGGGTAGTGGGGTAGCAAGTCCCTAAACAAGGACTGTGTTTGGGGGAAGACGCGTCTTGGCGCCAAATAACTTCCCGCCAAATCCACGGATATCTCACCAACATGTGTTTGGGGGAAGACGCGTCTTGGCGCCAAATAGCTTCCCGCCAAATCCAAGGATATCTCACCAACATGTGTTTGGGGGGAGACGCGTCTTGGCGCCAAATAACTTCCCGCCAAATCCACGGATATCTCACCAACATAAAACCATTCATTTGCAAAGGTCTTTCCAGTTATCACAACATGGAATGATAATTTCTTTGAATATTTAGCTCTTTTTGTTTCAAGATTATTAAATAAATGCACCCTTCTCAAAAGTATCTTGAATGCAAGGTTAACATGGAAATACAAAAGAAATGCCACAAATTCCATCGAGAAAAAGTGCGATTTTTTTCCTGTATTTTCATGTTAGCCTCGCGTCCACGATAATTTTGAGACGGGTCCACTGAGAATCTAATTTAAGTAACGAGTTCGCACCCCTCGCCTGCTCCCCCCAGTAGCGCAGCGCAATGATTCTAAAAATAGCTTAAAGATTCGGAAAAACATTGCATTCTATTTAACCGCTACGAGGATTATACGAACCGATTTTATTATTTTTACTTAAAGTTACAATAATAACCCATGTAAACTAAGATCAACTGCGATCGGCTGTGAAAATTATCTGCTGAAAGTAAGCTCGTAAGTTTGTTTGTCCGAATTTCGCCTTTGTCTTCGTTTTTATGACGTCACGGTTGCGCTGCGCTATTTATCTACTCCTCATTCTTAAGTCACACCTTTGTAGTAAACATAGTATACCTTTACTGGTTGCAACAGCGCACTCAACCATCTGATACTGATCAAATCGATCCACCTTGTCTTGGCTTGGGAGCTCGACAGTAAAGGAACTCACTCGCGATCTCTGGGTAATAAAATAAAATAAAAATTAATTTACGTTGATCACGTAGGGAGTGATAAAAAATCAATCACTCCATACATGGGGCTCTTCCGTGAGGTTTGCTCGAGCCGTACTAGCATTACATTTCATATTTACAGCACAACACTCAATCAGCCTCCCTCAGTCTGGCTTCTGAGCCAAAGGCTTATCACGAGCGCTCTAGACGCCCCGTTGAATTGGAATTCAGTAAGAGTTGATTTTCGCGGAGGGAGAAAACTAGAGCCGGAGAATTCGGAAAAAACCCTCAAAACACAGAAGAGAATTAACAAGCAACTCTACCAACATATAAAGTCAGAAGATCTGAGGATCAAAAGGGACATGAGAAGTGGCACATCACTGCTATCAACAAAGCCTTGTAAGTTACAAAACCAAGAAAATTTGAACGACCTTAGCGAAAATCGGTCTATAACAAGAAGAATCCCTACCACTCCTCCCCTCGAGTATAAACGATATACATACGCTAGTTTCATGCTTGATGGGCGACACGTGGCCCAGCTTGGATTTGATATCCGCTCGATATTGCTTCTGTTTTTCGTCCAGCATTTCATTTGTAGGGAACTTTGTCATTTCCTCAAATGACGCCTGATTACAAAACAGACGAAAAATTATTTCAGCTTTTTTAATGTTGGGTTTACCTGTGGCAACATGACGTCACGTGTTCACATGACGTTGCCGTATCCTTGCACTCTGATTGGATGAGCAATGATATCATACCACACCATGTGTTAGAGAAACTTTCTCGTGGTTGTGCCGTCGCGTGACTGCGACGGTACTGCATGCGAGCTTTCTGATTCGTGGACGAGCATTGACCTCGCACGCTGTGATTTGTTCAACGAATATTCAATGATCGTGTAGCCTGCAGAGCAGGCGTTCTTGTGATGGGTGTGAGGAAGAATCGGCGTTTTGGGGTCCCTGTTTCGACTACGTACCCGCGAGAAAAATGGGACCTAGCAAAAAAGGGTTTTAACTCTCACTCGTTCCAAATTTTCAAAGCTCCCCAAAAACCGGGTTTTCCCCAAATCCACAAGAAGGCCTGCTTTGCAGGCTAATGATCGTGCCGTGTACCGTGTACGCCATCTACTCTCAAGGTTTTTGATTCGTACAGTGACTGTACCTTGAATAACCTATCGACGTCATACATCACCCTGGCAGCTCTTTTCATGTACTGCATGATCTCCAAATGTCCAGACAGTTGAAGTAATGATCGTTCTTGAAGCTTTAGTAGACCAATAGCGATACGGAACAACACCTAAGGACAATACGAACAAATATGTCATGTCAGGGGGTAGGGTGGGGTTGATAATACCATGGGCAGTGGTGAGTTTTAGTAGACGAATAGTGATATGAAACGACAAGATTAATATTGTAATGTTAATCTTAATATTTTAATAAAAACATCGACAACGTTTTTGAAAAAAATACAAGCGGTATCTCACCTCTCTTCCTTCGAACAGAAAGCTATCCCATATACGAACGGCCGTCTGCAATATTAAACATAATGAATTCTCTTAATTTATGACGTCTTTGAAAGATAATACGGGAACCAAAGGTGGCGTAGTGGTAGTACACTCGCTTCTCACCTCGAGTTTGATTCCTGGACGAGTAGAGTTTGTTATCTCTCTCCCTTGATTTAAGGATTTTTTTTCACGTTTCTCAGGTTTTTTCTCCCTCCGAAAAATCTAACAAGCTAAACTCATGCTATCATTATTTATCATCCCTTTAATTATTAAAAATATCAATTCATTCAAAGTTCATTAAAATCACATGTTGAGTACCCAATAGCAGTATATAACTAAGATTTCAAAATATATACATTCATATAGCTATTAAAAATACTTGTGCTAGTTTTGCACCACAATCTTGTCATGATATAATTTATATTTTCTGTATGTAGTGATGGTTTACTCGAAAGTTTATACTACTTAAACCATCACTGCACACTCACTATAGTAACTGTTTATATTTAATATTTATTTATATATTTTTTTATAGACTAGAATAACTTGTAAATATAAACAATCATGATTTGTTGTATTTTTTTTTACTATTTTTAGTGTGTAAATAAATTGAATTGAATTGATTTGAATTATTTTATCTGCGAGTTAAGTTAGCTCTGCCCTGTTTTTGTTTGAACATAAAATTTGAACATAAAAATTTGAACGATAAAATAAACTAGCGCTTGCGTAGACAAATACTTCTGATCAGACAATCAGCAACCATTAGTGGAAGCTGCGTAAATATCTACCTGAATGCCAGGGTCTTTTAAAAGCCCACGTACTAACACTATAAATGATTCTTATTCAAAGATTCAGCACGGAAGCTTTAAAATATGCTTAAAATATTTTGGGGAAAGCTTTGAATAGGAAGAGTAGTAAGATAGGATAATTCAATAGCAGTGTAGCTTTTATTTTGTAGGCATGGGTACTTTCGTGTTTCTTTGTTCTTGTTGAGAAACGATATACAGTTAATGTCATTAACGTTGTCCACCGAGAAAAAACATTTACACATTTACACATTTAGGCTAAAAGAAATATCACGTGTTTCATTATGTGTTCTTTGCCTCGTGTGCGTCAGCCTGAACTTTAAATGTAAAATTCAACTCGTGAATCGAAAATCCAAAAATGCCCGAACATTAAGTGAGGATTTAAGATGGAGAATGGTATTTCAGCGTTTGTTTTATGCCAGAACCTTCAAGGAAACACTTGATATTTCTTTTACTCTGAATGTCTAAATGTGTAAATGTCTAGATGTCTTTTTTCGGTGGACAACGTTAATGACATTGACTGTATCTTAAAACGTTCAAATATTACAATGCAAAAAAGAAAAAGAAGTTTTCTAATGGATTTTGACGCCAGCCGAAGCCACAAATGTGAATTAACAGTTTAACAGTATTTATTAGTGTTGAGGTCTAATGGAAGATTTTTCTATGCAATTTTAGAGCAACAACATAACGAGTAGTTTATTAAGCATGGAAAAGTCAACGAGAACTTTGAAGCAATTACCGAATATACGAGTAAAATATAGTTTGAAAAATTATATGTAAAGCTGTTGTTTCCCATAAGGGGCTCTTCCGCAAAGACACAAATGGTCTGTTGTGTGTGTCTTTGTGTAATGAATGTTCTGGTCGAGTGATAGCAACTACTTAGTTACTAAAACGTTCTTATTTGTCAGTATCAACTTCGTTCTTATTTCATGGTTGTATTGCATGTGCTCTAGTTCTGTTCTAGTTCTTTCGTTCAAATTTTTAAAACAATTTCTGGTCTTTTCAGTGAGCGTTTTTTGTGC